>NW_020203103.1:16604-24090 GCF_001531365.2 Cynara cardunculus var. scolymus | reverse complement strand
CCCATACCCTTATCAAAAGCCATGCTCAGGTTCCTTAGTCACGGAGATAGGAAGGCCTATAGACGTGGATTCAGGAGGCCAGAGCCGGTCCCTGAGACCCCACCACGCATAAGAATCCCATTAGGTGAGAAAATTGAAAAAATGAGGGTTGAGGGACGAACGGAGGAGCCAGAAGTGGCTGGTAAGGTGAGTGAGGCTGGCCCTAGAATCCCAAGTCCCTCAACTAAGAAGACCAAGAAGACACAGAAGGGTGTTGACTCTTCTGTGAAGAAGAAGGGGAAGAAGAGGCCTGCAGAAGAAGGGGGCCCAAGTAGTCCTCTGCAGAAGCCCAAAAAGAAGAAAACCAAGGCCCAACCAACAGAGGTTGTGGTCACAGAGGCTGCTGTTCCAGAAAGCCCCGCAGAGGCTACTACTCCAAAGCGCAGAAGGTTGCGCAAGGTCGTTCAAGAGGAGTCCCCAACAGAACAGATCCAAGTAGTTCTTTTGAATATTCAACAAGAATTCAAAGCGGCAATAGACGTGACAGAGTTGGGGATAGAGGTCGTCTTAGACGAAGAAGAAGAAGAGATGGAGTTAGGTGAGGGAGAAAAAGATACCAAAGGTACACATCCTAGCCGTTCTCCCAGTGCTACCCACGCTACTAGGGGCCCTGTTCTAGAGGGATCCCCTATTGAAAAAGGCGTGCACACGCCAATCCCAACCCAAGCTAACCTTGCAGAGGACATTCTTCAGTCCTCTGTCGATCGCACAGCCGGGTAACCACCTCATACTCCTACATCCTCTCAAAAGGATGTTGGTTTTACTACAAGAGTCCCATCGCCCAAGGACTCGGCACAACCAAGAGAGGCATCTGTTGCCTCTCCACACAAGAGTGACCAACCAGAATATGCTTCAGAGGCATATGTGAGAGTCACAGAGACAGAGGGTCTAGAACGCCCAATGTCCAAACTCGATCCCTCTGCCATGTTAGGCTCTGAACCTACAAGGCACGATATCGACAGAACACTAGTAGGCTCTCCTCACAGAGAAGTCCGAGGATCTGGTGGAAGTCCCCGAGCAGACTACGCAAAATCAGTCGCTGAGGGCGCCTCTCGCTCCGAGGCTACTAGGTCACCATGTGTTGGTGATCTAGGCTCCCAGGATGCCTATGTGAYGAAGGGGGAGCTACAAACCTTCGCCACAGCGGTATTCCAAAAGATGGACAAGTTGAAAAGCTTGTTCATCTCGTGCACAACGACAGAGGATCTCGCCCCCATCACAGAGGCTCTGAAGGAGTTGTCATCCACAATCGCAGAACTCAAGACGACTCTTGCAACCCTTCAGAGCTCCGTCCTTCAAAAAGATGATCTCGCAGAAGTCAAGGAGCTAAAGACAGAACTATCAGAGGTGGCCACCCAGTTTGCCGCTGATTTCGTCTCTGCGGGCTATACAGACTACTCAACATTCAAAGAAAAAATCAAGCAAATGTTAGCTTCTGCAGTCACTTACGGTGTGAATACCAAGTCATCAAGGGCCAATATCAACCATCTAGCCACTCGCAGAGAACTAGATGCGATGGTTGAAGCTCTGGGAGACATCGTGCGCAAACATACAGACCAACTTCTTAAAGAGGCCCGAGCCTCCAACACGGCGATCAGAGACTGCACTTCCCAGCTCATGAAAGAGGGAGACTTCCTTAGAAGCGAAATCTATCGAAGCGTCTCCAAGTTGAAGTGGTCGACAGAGATAGACATAAGCCACGCCTCTGTACTCGTAGAAGAGGTCATTAAGAAAATGAAGAAGGCGGCCACCAAGATTTTGAAGAGATTGGAGAAGGCTCCCCTGGAAACATGCAAGGCAGAAGCCACCAAACACCATGACGATCAAGGAAATGATGACCATAATCGTCATGAGGGGGAGAAGAAGGCTGAGAAGAAAGATGAGCCAAAGAAGATTTCTGCAAAAGGCGTCAAGATAGTGGACTCTATAGCTGCCTTGTTCTCAAAAGGCAAAGAAAAGGCACCAGAGCCTAAAGGCAAAGGCAAAGGCAAAGCTGTGGAGGAGACACCACAAAACGGGTCGTCAAGCTTAGAGTCGCTAGTGTAGATAAACGAAGAAGATTATGACGACCCAAAGCTCCTTCAAGCATTAAAGGCTTCATTGGCAGAAGCTCAAGCAAGAAAGGGTAGAGGCCCCATCCCCAGAGCAAGAGAAGGCTCTTCATCAAAATTCCCACAAGTCCTAGGAGAAACGTCCACGGGTACGTTCGACGCTCTGCAAGGAACCGTCAAACCTATCCTTGCAGAGGGGTCAACCCAGAGGCCAATACTTGAAGAAGAGGAAGCCAAAGTGCCAGAGTCCGCCATAGTAGGAAGGGTTTCTGAGATATTCGAATCAATGAGCAAGATTCCCATGCAACAAGTACACACAGAGCCTGTTACTACTGTGGAAGAGATTTTGATATGGAGATACACTGCAGTTGACACATAGCCCCCCTATGATCCAGAGCTCACAGGTATTCCTTCTGCTGATGCCAAGTTCCAGTTCTCTAAGCTCACCAGGCCACGTGAGCAAGTCTTCTCAGAGCACGTGATTGTGTCACTTGAAACAATTTCTCCAAGGACCCTGCTGAAGAGGAAGGTGCTCTATGTTCAATATGTTGTGAAGAGGGATGACGGCAACCTGTACACGTTCACAAATGTTGACCTCCACAACCTATGTGTATTTGATTTGATCTTCTTGCACAAAATACTTAACAAATACATGGAAAGGAGGTCAAGCTATGCTCTGTTACTTAGAAGGCTTATCGAGGTCATGCGTGCATAAGTGAAGTACTACAGCCAGAAGGACTTCGAGATAACAATGAGGTTAGCCCAGTCAAATCTTAAGATCACCCATCCAAACAACAGGCCAGGATAGATACTTAGGTGTCATCCAAACTCCATTGTTCACAACCCTGTTTTTGGGTTTGTGTTCTTGGATAAGGATAACATCCTAACGTTCTTCATTCCGACATAAGCGAACAAATACTCCACAGAGAACCTTGAATGGGTATTCAACAAAGCAGTAGCAGAGGTGAACAAAGGGCATCTAAGGAAGGGTGAAGTGTTTGGCATTCTGGAAGCTATCAAAATACAAGTCAACTTCAGAGAATGGATCTTCAATGTCTACAGAACCAACAAGACTGACATGCTATATGCCATAGACGACTATCCAGACTCTGTGGTTGGATAAACTTCTGTAATAGTTTTGGCCTAAGCAACACAATTTTGTAATTCTTTCCTTATGTAATTCTTTTCAGAGGATGAATTTTTTTTATCTCCTATTGTAATTCATTCAATTAAGTAATTTCTTGCATTAAATTGTCAATTTTTACTTTTTCATACTTAGGGGGAGATTGTTAGCTCTCATATTTCATTTAATGTAAAAGTATGAAAAAGTATTACTGCAAGTGTGGACAGAAGGGTTCTACCACAGAAGACCACAGAGGACCAACAACAGAAGATATACAAAAGCGTACAAGTCAAGAATGACAGAACTTTTGTTGTCTCTCACAGAGGTTCTGGAAACTGATCCTCTGTAATCAAGTGCTTACAAGTCATATCCAGCAGAGCCTCTGGGATGGCTCACAGAGGGTCTATAGTTTATCTTCTGTGAAGAACCACTTCTCACTGCTTTACTTACGTCTGTTAGCTGCACGTGCTTATCACGTGACTATGTTTGTAATCTGCTTTATTTGAACGGCTTAGATCATTTCACTTGTCTACGTCATGTCAGAAAAGCCGTTAGGAACTAGTATAAATAGCAGCTTAGGCCTTTGTAATTGTGTGTGCTTCCGTATTGTAATTGTCAATATTTTCAATCAATTGAAAATCACTTGAAGCTATTCTCTCATGTTCTTCACATTCATCATCTGTGTTCCTGATTGATTTCTTACTCTGTTTGTTCAAATAATGTTTCCGCTACACTGTTATTCTTCTTAAAGTTCATCCAGAGTATTTGGTTAATATCATAAGCTGAATCTAAAGGTCCTAACAAAAATTTTAAGAGAACACTTTGAACATACCTGTAAGTTGTCCTTCTTCTAAGCATTTTAAGAATGAATTCAGAAAAATATACCTGAGAATCATATCAGTTATAGATAAAAATTGTGATGCACCCTCATCAATTATCGTTTTCACACAAACATATTAGAATTTGATAATTAAGAATATATAAAGACTTAGACTCAGACTGCCCCTCAACATGTTGATTAGATTTTCATATAGACACATTAAACATCCCAAGCTTGCTTATTAAGAATGAAAACCTTTTCCCATCGAGTGGTTTGTCAATAAATCAGAAGGTTGGAAATCTGTTTGTACAAAATGCATTTCAATTGATCATTTTTCAACATGGTCTTTAATAAAGTGATACCGGATATCTATGTTGTTGGGTTCGAGTATGCGCGTTATTATTGTATTCAAGTTCTCCATATTTTACATACTTTCTAATAGTTTAGCTTTATTCCATCCTTAGTATAAATAGGAGTTTACTTTGTAATTGTCATTAGCAAGTCATTAGCAATTTCTGTAATCTAAATTAGCATTGTAATTCTCTCTCAAGCAATCAAAGACATTTGGTGATCTACTCTCTCTATTCATCTTATTCATCTCGTTATTGAAGATCATAATCATTTTGTATGAGAATTTGGACATTTCAATTGGTATCAGAGCAGACTGCAGCAGTTTGATTAGAGAATTAAACGAATTTGCACGAATTTGCATGATTTTTTAGTGGATTGATCGATCTGGGTTTATGATGTTCTTCATCTGTTCATAGTGTTCTTCGTCCAGAATCTGGTTTTAGGATTAAATCGCTTGTTTGTTGATTGTTAATTGATAAGATTTACATCGCTAGATTAGCATTTTGATTTAGAACAAGTTCGATTCACACTAATTTTGATTTTAGACAAGTTTTGAACCTGATTTGATCGATTTTTGAGTTTTCAAAAACTGTTGAGTGTTCTTCAAAATTCAAAAATTTTCATGTTTTTATCCAAATTTTTGGTGAAAAAGTGTGAAATTTGTGTTTTTGCTTGAATTTTAATCCGATTAACTCTTGATCGATTTAGGTGTTTATCGCTTAAAGCTTGTTCGATTTAGACTTGTAATATTTTTGTGTGGATTGATTGTGATCGGATTAGGTTAAACCGGATAACTCTTGTACGGATTGTTGAGCGATTTAGATAATTCGCTTGGTAAGTCATTTGTACTTTGTACGATTTATTGAGCAATTAAGGAAATCCACTTGGTAAGATTTGTACTTTGTGCGATTTATTGTGCGATGTAATTGAAGTCCGGTTTTAGCCTGAGCGAATTGGTGAGCGATTTAAGTAAGGTTAAGCGGTTTAATATATGATTTATGTTGTATCGAATATTGTGTTTGATCGTACCTTGACTGTTTGACCGATCTTTGACTTTGATTCTTTGAACGAACTTGTGAACGGTTTTTGACTTTGTGTTGTGATCGATTTAAATCCTTCGATTTTTTGATCGAATTGGTTTTAAGCGGACTTATTCATACTTTGACTAGTTGTGATCGATTTAATCTAAATTGATTTTTGTGCCTTATCCGTATTGAATTTTGCAATGTCCGTATAAAATTTGCTTAATTGTCTAATTTTGGCTAAGTGTTGATACGTGATAAGTGTGCGATTTAATGTTCTTTGTTGTTCGGACTTCTAATCCGGATAATTTCTTAGTTTGTTGAAAAGTTTAAGTCTACGTTGTCTGGACTTCTAATCTGGATAAGCTTGACCGGATTCCTAATCCGGATAAGCTTGTGTGCTTAATTTTTCTAAGTATTGAATGCGTGCATATTCATGTTTGAGATTTATCAGATATATTTTGTATACTGATCCTTGAATACAAACTTTGAACTGCAGTTGATCCTATATCATACGAACTGATAAAATGAGTTCAAGGGAAGCAATGGCAATTGGTACTAACACCAAGCCACCAGTGCTGTTTCGCGGAGACTATAATCAATGGAGAGATAGATTTCTTAATTTCATAGAGAAAATGAAGGAAGGAGATCTGATTATGGAATGTTAGCTCTAATATTCACTTAATGTAAAAGTATGAAAAAGTATTCTGCAAGTGTTGACAGAAGGGTATCTTCCACAGAAGACATCAGAGGACTAACAACAGAGCCTGTTTCATCGTACAAGTAAAGTTCAACAGAACCTCTGATGTCTCTCACAGAGGTTCTGGAAAATGGTCCTCTGACAATAAGATCTTACAAGTCTACAATAGCAGAGCCTCTGAGATGACTCACATAGGGTCTGCGGATTCGTCTTCTGTGAAGATCCTGTTCTGCTATTTTTCAAAGGTTGTTAGCTGCATGTGCTTCTCACGTGACTAGATTTTAATAGACTTTATTTGGACGGCTTAGATGATTTCTCTTTTTAGATCATGTCAGAAAAGTCGTTAGGGTCTAGTATAAATAGCAGCTTAGGCCTTTGTATTCAGAGAGCTTCCGTATTGTAATCGTCTTATTTTCAATTGAATTGAAAAACCTTTGAAGCTATTCTCCTGTGTTCATCTTTATCGTCATCTTAAACTGTGTGTTCTTGGTTTGATTACTCTGTTTTGTTCTTATAATTGTTTCCGCTGCACTGTGATCGTCCTAAGAGTTCATTCAGAGTAAGAGATCAATATTAAAACTGAATTTATAGGTCCTAACAATTGGTATCAAAGCAGGAATTGAATTCTCATTCGATTAATTCTGTTTTTGGTATTAATCTGCATTTTATAGAACACCAGTCTTCTTCATTTTACCATGTTTCACTCGATTAAATCAGCTTCATCTTATTCCTATTTTTCTCCTTCTAATTTCAATGGCGAACTTGGCCAATACCTCGTTCATGAGCACTGGTTCTCAATCAAAACCTCCCACACTTATTCGTGAGGAGTATCCGCAATGGAAGGTGCGAATGATTAACTTTTTGGAGGCAATTCACCCAAGGATATGTGAATTTCTCTATAATCCTCCTTATGTGCCAATGAACTTAATTCCAATAGTTCCTGCTACTGGCACAACCCCTGAAATTTCTTGAACATTACGAGCCAAGACCTGTTGCTAACTAGAGTGATGAGGACAAGATATTGGTTGATTTGGGCAACAAATGCAAACGGTTGTTAATCATGGCAATACCTCACGAAATCTTCAAATGTATCGATCACTGTCAATTGTCCATGGATATTTGGGCAGAATTAGAAAAACAGATTGAAGGAGGTAAGAAAACTCCTAAGAACAATCAAGCAATTTGCATTGAAGAATATCACAGCTTCAAGGCTAAGGAGGGTGAATCCCTGTCGAACACATACTCCAGATTAAACACCTTAATTAGCAATTGCAAAAGGTATGGAGTAATGAGAACGGCAGAGGACAACAACTCTCTGTTCTTGAAGAGCCTTGGAATTGAATGGATGCACCTAACCATGTCTATGAAGGCCACCTTGGA
>NW_020203103.1:14891-16559 GCF_001531365.2 Cynara cardunculus var. scolymus | reverse complement strand
CCTTGGATTTGGAAGCTTGGACTTTGGCTGACTTATTTGGTTCTCTTAAAAGTCAAGAGCCTTAAGTTCTACAAATGAAGAAGAATTATGGTGGTCCGCTTGCTCTGGTTGAAGAGGATGACAACTCTGGAAAGGGGAGAGAAACAAAAAAGGAAGAAAAGGAGAAGAAGAAGAAGAAGAAGATCCTGATAGCAGAGAGTGAGGAGAGTTCTGATGAAGAAGTCTCGATGAAAGAGATGATGAAAACTCTGGCTTTGATCACCAGAGAATATAGAAAGGGTGGTGAGAGGAAGGAGTACAAGAGTTTCAACAGAAGAAACTTCACAGAGGGTGGTAGATCTGAGTCAAGTGAGAAGGAGCAGAAGCCTTCACAGAAGGTAGAGGAGCAGAAGAAGGAAGAGTCGGAAGAAGGATGCTTTAGATGTGGCAAGCCACGCCACTTTGCTGCAGATTGCTGGTCAAAAGGGCCAAAGGCTTCACAGAGGGGTCCTAGAGATGCAGCCTTCTACAAAAAGAAGGCTGACTACTATCAGCAGAAGTCTCTGCTAGCTCAATCGAGTGAGTTAGTAACTGATGAATCCTCTGATGAAGATGAACAGAAGGGTCTCCTTGCTTGGGAAGACTCGAACCCAGAGAATGAGCTCTTCTGTGGGATGGCTAAGATCAACTCTGACTCCTCTGAAAAAAATGACCAAGAGGTTTCTACTTCTTACTCTTCTGAATCACTTGATCTATACACAGAGATCATTGATAACCTCGATTCATGTCATTTGGAGCATTTCAAGCTAAAAGAAAAACTTTCTCTTTGTGAAAAAGAAGTCATTCTTCTCACAGAGGAAAGAAACAGATTTTTTAAAATGTTCGAAGAAGCTCAAACAAAGTTTATAAATTTGGAAAATTCTTCAAAGGAAAAGTTTGTCGAGGTTCAAAAAAATTTGAAAAACAAGGTGGATGAGTTAAGGAAGTTGGAGCATGAGAAGTGTAATGTTACTTCTGTCAAAGAATTYTTCCAAAAAGAAAGAGAATTTTTGTACCAAGACGTTATTGACAAAGAGCTCAAAATTAGAAAATTTCAAGAGGCTCAAAATGTTTTACAAAAAGATAAAAGTTAATATGGGCAGAAGAGGTCTAGGTTTCTCAGAATTTGATAACAAACCTGGTTTTAAATCCAACAAAACTCTTGAGAGTACCTTTAGATCCTCTAAAAATCTTAAAAGTAATATTTCTAACACTAAGTCCATTTTCAAAAGAATAAGGTTGTTGGTTGTTGCAGACACAAAAACCTGTTTCACAATGGAAAATGTTGCTTTTCAAGACTACATTTACTCTTTCTCACCTTCTGAAAAGAAGGATTCTATTCCAAGGAGATTTATGAGACAGAGTCAGATTGGAATCTTTAAGTTTGGACAACTAGAAACTCAAGAAAACTATGCTTTTGTGTGTTCTATTCAGCCTCTTGAAAAAAAAAATAATCCTCAGAGGCTCCTGAATTCTTTCCTAAACGCATTGCAGAGCCTTTTGAAAATGAATCTCTTTTTGAAAAGGTTTTTGTCACAGAGCTCTCTAAAAAAGATACTTCTAAGCATGAATATGCCTCAGATCATGAAGATAGGCCTACACAAGTTGTAGAAACTAATATTGATCTTGAGAAAAGAAAGAAGGAAAATC
>NW_020203103.1:12706-13795 GCF_001531365.2 Cynara cardunculus var. scolymus | reverse complement strand
AAGAAATCTCAAGTTCCCTGTGTACTAATCAATCTCTTAAAGAGACTCCAAGTTCTTCATGCTCTTCAGGTTAGGGTACTTCGAAGCGATAATGGCACAGAGTTCAAGAACTCTGTGATAGAAGAGTACCTGGCCTCTGTTGGAATAACTCATAACTTCTCAGCCCCAATGACTCCACAACAGAATGGAGTAATGGAGATGAAGAACATGACGCTAGTTGAAGCTGCCAGAACAATGCTAAATGCCTCTGGGCTACCAATCTCCTTCTGGGCAGAGGCTGTCTCTGCGSCTTGCTACACGCAGAATAGGTCCTTGGTGGTAAAGATATTTGAGAAGACACCCTATCAACTTCTTTACAACAGAAGACCAAACATCAAGTTCTTCCACGTGTTTGGATGTAAATGCTTTGTGCTGAATGACAGAGAGTCTGTAGGAAAATTTGATCCCAAGGGATATGATGCAATCTTTATTGGCTATGCATGGGACACTGCTGCATATAGAGCATACATTCCCMGGACTCAAATTGTGGTTGTTAGCACAAATGTGAAATTTGATGATTCTTTTCWGGTTACAAAAGATAAGTTCACTGAAGAGTTGAAAATTCAAGATGACAAATCACCAAATGCTACMATCACTCCAGACTTAGAACAACTTTTTGCAGAGTGGTATGAAGATGACAAGGAGCCTGAAAGATCCTCTACAGAAGTTGAAAGACAAGATCAAGCAAGACCTAGTCCCTCCACAACATCTATCACAGAGCGAGCACCTCCCATTTCATCCTCTGTAACCTCTTCCCCAGAAACTTCTCCTCCAAAAGCTACCCATATAGAAATCCTCCAGACTTATCCTTAATCCAAGCTCAAGAACCTGCACCAGACTCTGCATCTCAATCTTAATTTCTGATTGTTCAAGAAACAGTGCCCTCTGTTCAACCACCACATGTTACAAAATGGACGAAAAGCCATCCTCAATCTCAAATCATTGGAGAACCTTCTGCCGGTGTTAAGACGCGAGCCACTGCAAATATCTGCTTATTTACTTGTTTTGTAAGCGAAATTGAACCTAAAACAGTGGCAGAGGCTCTGGCAG
>NW_020203103.1:0-10696 GCF_001531365.2 Cynara cardunculus var. scolymus | reverse complement strand
TTTGAGGATTTTCAAACCGTTTAGGTAAATAAAGGTGTAACATGCTAGAAGACCCCGCACATATCACAGAGGCTCTGTTACCCTTAGGCCTCTGACATAACTCTCTTATAGTTCTCTATTATTGATATGGTGTGCGTGGTTCTGTGGATAAGGGTTAAAGCATATCACGCGCATGTCAGAAACGGGGGCGCACGTCATCAATCACGCGTCTTCCCAACATCGCGTGTCATAGTTTTGATTCGCCACACCCTATAGCCACTCATCATGTTATTTCTCCCAATAAACGGTTCGCTTTCAAATCCTCACTATAAATACCCCCTTCCCCCTAAAACGTAAACCTTTACAATATCCTTCTTCTTCGACGAACCTACAATATTTCAAGCTTCACTAAAAAACCTGCAACTATGTCTTCATCTTCAGCCTCCGCTCAATCTGTTAATGTCTCAAGCGACAACGAGGTAACCCAATCCCAAGCATTAACGTCTCACGCTCTATCGTTTGTCCAAAATCGATATGAGAAAGTCGTACTGATGAAGAAACCAAATAATTATTACTTCGTTCCATCTCCAACAGGTTTCCCTAAATTCACCTATCCCCTCATTGAAATTCTTCGTAACCAACCTTTGTATTATGCTCTTTCAGCCACCAAACCTACACCTAAAACATATATCACCCAATTCCTACTAAGCTCATATATTACTACCTTGGACAACTCTGGGTTAAGCATCGTTGGTTATGCTTCTCACCCAATCAACAAATTTCTAGTGCCAATGGAACTTAATGTGAATACCCTTTGAACAGCCCTGCAACTACCCTCATTGGAATCTCTCAATTTGAATGCTTTCGCCCCTACCCCAACAAACGATGAACTAATTCAATTTCTTGAATATCATTCCTACGCTGCCAAGACTAAAATTGTGAAAAGGACTCAGTTCAAACGAAAAGGCCTTCGCCCAATCTGGAATACTCTATTCTCGATAGTGAACTGCTGTCTAACAGGAAAGGTCGGCAGTCATGACCAAACCTCTCACGCCATGCTTTCCATTGTGTATGGAATATATTTCAACCTGCCCCTTGACTACGCACAGCTCATCTTCGAAGACATGGTGGGTTTAGTCAAGAAGAAGTGCGCTACACAGAGGGGTGAGAAGTGAAAAGTAAAGGCACAAAAAAAGGCCAAAGAAGACCTCAATCATCCAAACCTTATCTTACAGGGGTTCTTTGGTCTAGTCTTTGGGAAAATGCCAGCAGAGAAGCTGCCCTCTGCAGAACCAAATGTGAGGCTGTATCCGTTAAAAGAGTTCCATCCCACAGACCATGAGCTAGGGTACAGAAGCCCCAGACCTCTATCGAAAGCCATGCTCAAATACCTTAGCCATGGAGATAGGAAAGAGTACAGACGTGGATACAGGGGGCCAGAGCCGGTCCCTGAAACCCCTCCATGCATAGGTATCCCATTAGGTGAGAAAGTGCAAAAAATGAAAGTAGAGGGAAGAAGGGAGGAGCCAGCAGAGGCTAGAGAGTTGAGTGAGGAAAGACCTAGAGTAGTAAATCCCCCACCTAAGAAGACTAAGAAGACTTAGAAGAATGTCGACTCTTCTGAGAAGAAGAAAGGGAAGAAGAGACCCGCAGAAGAAGAGGGTCCAAGTAGTCCTCTGCAAAAGCCTAAGAAGAAGAAATCAAAGAAGGCCCAACCCGCAGAGGTTGTGGTCACAGAGGTTGTGATACAAGACATCACTGCAGAGGCTGCTCCAAAGCGCAGAAGGTTGTGCAAGGTGATTCACGAGGAGTCCCCAACAGAGCAGATACAAGATGTTATCTTCCAAATTCAACAGGAGTTTAAAGCGCCTACGGAAGTAGCTGATTTGGGGACAGAGGTCGTATTAGACGACGAAGAGGAAGAGTTGGAGATAGAAGAGGGAGTAAAAGATGCCGAAGGCACACATCCTAGCCCCCTCCCAGTGCAACCCACGTTTCTAGGGACCCTGCTCTAGAGGGATCCCCTATTGAAAAAGGCGTACACACGCTGAGCCCAACCCAAGCTAACCTCGCAGAGGACATTCTTTCGTCCTCTGTCGAATGCACTGCCCGGGAACCACAACATACTCCAACATCCTCTCAAAAGGATGTTGGTTTTAAAATAAGAGTCCAATCGCCCAAGGACTCGTCACAACCCAAAGWGGCATCYGTTGCCTCTCCACACTTGAGTGACCAACCAAAGTATGCTTCAGAGGCATATGCGAGAGTCACAGGGACTGAGGGTCTAGAACGCCCAAAGTCCACACTCGATCCCTCTGCCGAGTTAGGCTCTGAACCTAATAGGCATGATATCGATAGAACACTGGTAGGCTCTCCAATTGGAGATGTTCGAGGATCCTGTGGAAGTCCCTGAGCTGACTTCGAAAAACCAGTCGCTGAGGGTGCCTCACACTCCGAGGCTACTAGGTCACCATGTGTTGGTGATCTAGGTTCCAAGGATGCCTATTTGACGAAGGGGGAGTTAGAAACCTTCGCCACAGCRGTATTCCAGAGGTTGGACGAGTTGAAAAGCTTGTTCACCTCTCAACCATCGACAGAGGCGTTTGCGCCAATCACAGAGGCTCTGAAGGAGTTGACATCTACAACTTTAGAACTCAAGGCGACTCTTTCAGCCCTTCAGAGCTCTGTCCTACATAAAAAAATCTCACAGCTGCCCAAAATCCATGACGATCAAGGAGGTGATGACCATGATCGTCATGAGGGGGAGAAGAAGACAGAGAAGAAAGCAGAAGAGCCTAAGAAGACAACCTCTGTCAGACCACTAAAAATAGTGGACTCTGCAGCTTCCCTGTTCTCAAAAGATACATCTCCAAAGCCTAAGGGGAAAGGCAAGGGTAAAGCTGTAGAGGAGTCGCCACAGAAGGGGTCAAGCTCTGACACGCCAGAGGAGATAAATGAAGAAGAGTATGATGACCCAGACCTAGTTCGAGCGTTAAAGGCGTCTTTGGTAGAGGCACAAGCAAGAAAGGGCAGAGCCCCTATCCCCAGAGCTGGAGAAGGCTCTTCCTCCAAAATGGCGAAGGAGGAAACGTCCACGGGTACGTTCGACGCTCTGGTAGGAACTGTCAAACCCATCCTACCAGAGCGGTCCACCCAAAGGCCGATACTAGAAGAAGAAGAAACCAGAATACCAGAATCTGCCACAGTAGGAAGGGTTACCGAGATCCTTGAATCGATGAGAAAAATTCCCATGCAACAAGTGCGCACAGAGCCTGTAACCACTGTGGAGGGAATTCTACGGTGGCGTTACTCTGCCGTGGACACAGAGCCCCCTTACGATCCAGAACTTACAGGAATGCCTTCTGCCGCTGCAAAGTTTAACTTCTCAAACTCACAAGGCCACGCAAGCAGGTCTTCTCAGAGCACGTGATAACTTCTCTTGAAACCATATCTCCAAGGACTATGCTGAAGAAGACCGTACTTTATGCTCAATATGTGGTAAAGAGGGATGACGACAATCTCTACACGTTCACAGATGCTGACCTCCACAACCTCTGTGTATTTGACCTTATCTTCTTGCACAAAATTCTTAACAAGTACAAGGAGAGGAGGTCAAGCTATTCGACTTCCCTCAGAAGGCTGATCGAAGTAATGCGCGCTCAAGTAAAATACTACAGCGAGAAGGACTTCGATATCGCGATAAGGTTGGCCCAAACAGATTTGAAGATTTCCCCTCCGAAGAACAGGCCAAGTTGGTTACTTAGATGTCATCCCAACACCATTGTCCACCATCCCGTCTTTGGGATTGTGTTCTTGGACAAGGATGAAATTCTAAGGTTCTTTGATCTGGCAAAGGTGAACAAGTATTCAACAGAGTCATTTGAGTGGGTGTTCAACCTAGTAGCAGCAGAGGTGCACAGAGGGCATCTAATGGCGGACGAAGTGACCGGTATTCTGGAAGCAATCAAAGTTCAAGTCTCCTTCAGAGAGTGGATTTTCAATGTCTACAAAACTATCAAGTCAGATTTGCAATTTGTCGTAGATGACTATCCAGACTCTGCTGTGGAATAATATTCTGTAATAGTATAGGCCTGAGAAACAAATTTTTCTATTCTTTTAATTTTGTAATTCTTTTCAGAGGATGAGTTTAATCTCCTCTTGTAATTCTTTCATTTAGTCATTTCTTGCATCCATGTGTCCAATTTTACTTTTTCATACTTAGGGGGAGATTCTTAGCTCTAATATTCACTTAATGTAAAAGTATGAAAAAGTATTCTGCAAGTGTTGACAGAAGGGTATCTTCCACAGAACACATCAGAGGACTAGCAATAGAGGCTGTTTCATCGTACAAGTAAAGTTCAACAGAACCTCTGATGTCTCTCACAGAGGTTCTAGAAAATGGTCCTTTGACAATAAGATCTTACAAGTCTACAATAGCAGAGCCTCTGAGATGACTCACAGAGGGTCTGCGGATTCGTCTTTTGTGAAGATCCTGTTCTGCTGTTTTTCAAAGGTTGTTAGCTGCATGTGCTTCTCACGTGACTAGATTTTAATAGACTTTATTTGGACGACTTAGATGATTTCTCATTTTAGATCATGTCAGAAAAGTCGTTAGGCTCTAGTATAAATAGCAGCTTAGGCCTTTGTATTCAGAGAGCTTCCGTATTGTAATCGTCTTATTTTCAATTGAATTGAAAAACCTTTGAAGCTATTCTCCTGTGTTCATCTTCATCATCATCTTAAACTGTTTGTTCTTGGTTTGAATACTCTATTTTGTTCTTATAATTGTTTTTGATGCACTGTGATCGTCCTAAGAGTTCATCCAGAGTAAGAGATCAATATCAAAACTGAATTTACAGGTCCTAACATGGAATCCTTGATGGAAGGTCTTGCTGTATTCTATCGAGAGATACCTGCTGTTCCAGAAGAAGGCAGACTTGCTCAGACTGTTATCAAGGAAAAATTCAGATATACAGCTCAAGAAAGAGAAAAAGCCCATGCTGATGTGCTTTGCAAATCCTACATGATGCAAGCATTGACTAATGAATTTACACCAGTATTGACAGTCATAAATCATCTGGTCACAACTTGTGGGCTCAAATAGAAAAGATGATGATGGGTTCTAGAGTGGGAACGTAGTTGAAGATTACTAATTGCATATCAGCATACGAAGAATTCAAGGCTAAAGATAGTGAGAGCCTTGATGATGTTTATGAAAGGCTTACTAGACTACTAAATGATCTGACAAAGAACGGAATCTCTAAAATTGTAATAGAGAAATGTTAAATTCCTCAACAATCTTCCACCAGAGTGGAAACCATTTGCTAATCTTATCAGATTCAATAAATCTTTATCTGATATTGATGTTCATGAAATCTATGAAACTCTGAAGTAGAACGAGGAAGATGTTTTGGAGATCCAAAATTCCAAAAATAAGAAAGAAAAGGAAGTTGTTGATCCTTTGGCTTTCGTATCTGAGAAGAAAGAGAAGAAAGCAGAGAGCAAATCTGGAAAGCAAGTAAAAGAAGTTAGCCAATCAAGTGAATCTGAAGTGGAAGATAGTAACAGCTCAGATTCAGACTCTGAACTGTCATAAATTAAACATGCCATGCTGACTAAAGCATTCCAGAAGAAATTCCCGAAACGACCACACTCGAACAACCAAATATTATCGTCGGGCTCAAAATATGAATTCAAAGACAAATTTGGCGAGAAGAAGAAATATGAAGAAAAGAGGTTCGAGAAGAAGTACGAGAAGAAGCCGGATGAGAAGAAGAAGTTTGGCAAAGGTGTAGCTGACGAGAACATTAAAAGCTATAACTGTGGCAAGCTAAGCCACTTTGCTGTAAATTGTAGGAAGCCGATAACTCAAAATACCAACAACTACAAGAATAAATTTCTTCTCTCTAAACAAATTGATGTCAGGAAAGCACTCATGGCAGAGGATGATCACTGGCTGAATCTRACTGATGAAGAGGAAGAAACTGAAGCTGTTGCACACGTGTGCTTGATGGCTAAATCAGATACCTGTTCTTCAGATGAAGAAGAAGAACAGAGTGCGGAAATGAACGAAGAGGTATTGGAGCAATCATGCATTAAACAGATGCATAAGATGATGCTCAAACTCCAATCTTTCCAGCAAGAATTAAAATCAGAAAAAATACATTCAAACAATTTTGAGAAAGAGTTAAAAACGCAAAAAGAAAAATACATCAAACTCTTTGATGAAAATGCTGGAAACTTCGACTGGGCTAAATCTTTGTTATCTGAGTCCAAATTATTTGATGTAAAATCCAATATCTTAAAAGCCGAATTGTCTAATTTAAAGGAAAAATATAAATCATTAGAATTAGTTAATGAAGAACAAATAATTAAATAAGTAAGCTTGAACTTCAAATAATTCAGTTAAATGAAAAACTGAAGTCTAAAGAGGAAGTTTTATATAAACGAGGACAAACTGATCAAACCAATTTCTGTTAGGATCAAGCGCTTACCCCCTACACCAAAAGCAGTTGCCTTGGTGAAGGCGCAACATTATTTCCCTTATAGCGTAGCAGCCAGCGCCACATTTTGATTTAGGAAGATGATGGAACCGTAACCAACAATCCCCCCCCCAAGCATCTGCCGGTACTAATAAGAGCTTCGTTAGAAGTCAATGGCCGTGCAGCATGCCTTTCTCATAATATGCACTCCTTGCATATTATGCACACCATGGGATTCGAACCCGTGATCTGCTCTGATAACAATTGTTAGGATCAAGCGCTTACCCACTACACCAAAAGCATTTGCCTTGTTGAAGGTGCAACTTTATTTCCCTTATAGTGTAGCAGCCAGCGCCACTTTTCAATTTATCAATGGTGACTCATTATTTGCTGGAACCGTGACCAACAATTTCCTATATAAACCATCTGAAACGAGATTCTTTAACCCTCGGGAAAGGTTGAGGTATTAAAATCCGAATTTTTTAGGAGAAGCTTTATATTATGCTCCGACCTTGTACAAATTTGAATATCTTGATTGCAGTCCCGAGTTTTCGGTAAAATTTACAAAATCTTCTGATGAGGTGGAACAACGAGAAGATTATAATCGACAAAGAAAAGATAAAATGCAAGTTCCGTTTGATTATACCCTCAATGAAAGTTATAAAAATCAAAACTCCGCACTTTCAACAGATTATTTTCACAGCTATTCAAAGGCAGAGCTTGAATCAAAACCAGCTAAACCAAAACCTTATACTCCTACTCTAATTTTAGAAACACAAGTGGTTCAGTTGGAAAAAAATTTAACTGAAGAACAACTTTCATTTAGTAAACAAAAACAATGATTTTTAAATAAACTTGAAGATTTACAAAATTCTAAACTAAAACCGGAACATGTTGAGTCTGAGTATTTTTCGTGCGATAAATATTTGAGTGAAGCCTCCTATTCAAAAGAAATTAATAATTTTAAAGAAGAAATTAATTTTTCAAATATCTTAAATTCAGATGTTTGTTTCGATAATGAAATTGATCACTTTGATTTTTCAAACAAATTACCCAGTCATGAAGATTTTACTATTTGGAGAGTAAAAGAAGAAGAATAATTTTACTAAATCTGCATTAAATGATTCGATATTGAATAATTCTGTAATAAGATATTCAGTTGATGAATTGTTTGATATTAGAAATAGTAAAAATAATTGTTCTCCGTGTAGAGTGAATGAATTACTTAAGTCTTTTACTTCGTTTAAACCTTATCATTTCTTGCATTCTGCGCTTTCTGCTTCATCTTAGAAATTGCAATTTAAAGAACGTTGGTTTGGTACCTATAGTATACCACCAACGAAAACTGAGCTTAAAGGTCCAAAACTAAAATGGGTACCAAAACCCAATTGATTCAATTTTGCAGGTTAACCGACATGTGTGGTTCTTAGACTCCGGCTGTTCTAAGCACATGACTGGTAGAAAAGATTTATTAGCTAACTATGTTGAATCTTTTGAAGGTACGGTATGGTTTGGAAACAATCAATACGCGCCTATCCTTGGATACGGTGACGTAATTTATGAGAACTTAACTATTAAGAAAGTGTCGTTTGTCGAAGGACTTGGACATAATCTGTTTAGCATAGGTCAATTCTGTGATAAAAATCTAGAAGTCTGTTTTAATGCTAACCAATGCAGCATCCGAAATACTGATGGTAAGGAGTTCTTAGCTGGAATCAGAAGATCAAATCTCTACACGATTGACCTATCCAATACACAAGTGGATACTGACGTCTGCTTGATATCCAAGGCATCCTTAAAGCAGAATTTGCTATGGCATCGACGACTTTCACACTTAAATTTCAAGTATGTCAACAAATTGGTTTGTGACAACTTGGTCAAAGGCATCCCAGAACTGAAGTTTCATAAAGACCACGTATGCGGTGCATGCGAGATGAGCAAATTGAAGAAAGCTTCACAGAAGCTAAAGATAGAGTTCAACACCAAACGTCCTCTACACTTACTCCATATGGATCTCTGCGGTCCTATGCAAATCCAAAGTGTCACCGGTAAAAAGTATGTGCTGGTCATAGTCGATGACTATTCCAAATATACCTGGGTTCATTTTTTGCGATCAAAGGATGAAGCGGCCGAGACGATAATTTCTTTCTTGAAGACAGTTCAAAATAATCTGCAACTTCAAGTTCAAAAAATCAGAACTGACAACGCAACTGAATTCAAGAACAACACACTCGGTTCATTCCTCGAATCCATCGGTATTTCACATACGTTTTTGGCAGCCCGGACACCGCAACAAAATGGTGTCGTTGAGCGAAAGAACAGAACGTTGGTGGAAGCAGCGCGAACACTACTTACATGCTCCAATCTTCCATTATTTTTATGGGCTGAAGCAGTAGCAACAACTTGTTTTACCCAGAACCGCTCACTTGTAAACAAAAGGTTTGGTAAAACTTTGTATAAAATAATAAATAAAAGAATACCTAATATCAAATTCTTCCGAGTTTTTGGTGGTAGGTGCTTCATTCTAAATGACAAAGAGGACAGAGGGAAGTTCGCTGCTAAAGCTGATGAAGCAGTTTTTATTGGCTACTCACAGACATCTACCGCGTATAGGGTCTACAATAAAAGGACAAAAATCATCAATGAAAGCGTGAACATATCCTTTGATGAAGTCATTGATGTGGCTTCTGAACAATTCAATTCAGGACCCGGGTCATAATTAACACTAGGCGGAAAACTGATCAACCTGAGTCGTCTAATACTGATAAATCTGATTTAGATTCTTTATTTGAGAACTTTTATGAAGAATATTATGAAAATAAATCTAATCAGTCCAATATTTTGTCGAGGGATATTCCAAGTGAACAACAGTTATCCGGTTCATCTCTTGATGTGCCAGTAACTGAAACAGAAGTGGTGGACGAAGAAATAGAGATGGAACATCCAAACAATCCTGTTTAGTGTGAAGAGGCTGAAAATTCTGAAGTGAAAGAAGTATCGGTCGAACAAGACGAAAATACTCTACCTCAACCAGTTATTCAACCTATTCTAGTTTCTAATATTGAACCTTCACCTGAACCCGTTCCTATAAACTCCCCAAGTACCTACACTGATCAAAACTCAGATCAAAGCTCCTACATTCCCCTACCTCATAGCAAGAAGTGGACCTGAAATCACCAAATACATCAAGTAATTGGTGATCCATCAGCACCCATTCGTACACGGTCTGCGACAGCAAATGAGTGTCTATACTCCACGTTCTTAAGTACAATTGAGCCGACTAAGGTTTCTGAAGCCTTACCAGATCCGGATTGGATATTAGCCATGCAAGAAAAGCTGAACCAGTTTGAAGCACTCAAAGTCTGGAGATTGGTTCCACGTCCCAACAACAAGACAATTATAGGTACAAAATAAGTATTCAAAAATAAAAAGGACGAAGATGGTGTTGTGGTCAGAAATAAGGCCCGACTCATCGCTAAAGGATATAATCAACAAGAAGGCATTGACTACGACGAAACTTTTGCCCCGATTGCAAGGATTGAAGCAATACAAATGTTTCTGGCATACGCGACACACAGGAGTTTCACAGTGTACCAGATGGACGTCAATACAGCATTTTTCTATGGTCTTCTCAAGGAGGAAGTCTATGTCTCAAAACCGGAGGGTTTTGTAGATCAGTCAAAGCCGGATCATGTCTATATCCTTGATCGAGCTCTTTACAGCCTTAAACAAGCTCCGAGAGCCTGGTATGACATTTTATCAGAATTTCTGGTAAAGTCAGGCTTCTCGAAAGGTAATATTGACACAACCCTTTTCATTAAAAAAGAAAAGTTTGATATTATTTTGATTCAAATTTATATAGACGACATAATATTTGGATCTACAAACCCCAAATACTGCAAAAACTTTTCAGCGTTGATGGTTTCCCGATTTAAAATGATTATGATGGGTGAGATGAACTTCTTTTTAGGTCATCAAGTAAAAAAATTATCTTCGGGTATCTTTATTTGTCAAACTAAATATATTTTAGATATCTTGAACAAATTTAATATTGAAAACTTGTTAGCTCTCATTTCATTTAATGTAAAAGTATGGAAAAAGTAAATACTGCAAGTGTTGACAGAAGAGGTTCTACCACAGAAGACCACAGAGGACCAACAACAGAAGATGTTCAATCGTACAAGTGAAGAGTGACAGAACCTCTGTTGACTATCACAAAGGTTCTGGAAACTGGT
>NW_020203102.1:17757-21148 GCF_001531365.2 Cynara cardunculus var. scolymus | reverse complement strand
CTAACGCTCAGATGTTGGATTAACCTATTTTGCAGGACAACGTGTTCTGAAAGATAAAGGCAAGAGAAAAGTCTAAATGTTGATATTAGTTTGTTATGCATATGTATTAAAGATACATTTTGATAGTTTAAGTTTTGTAATAATACTATTTTAGTATTATGAGAATTTGATGTGGATTATATGTATTTGGGATATGAGGGTTGTTACAGAACAAGTTTACAGATTTTGATATTCAAAAAAAATATTGAAAGTATATCAATCAACGAAAAACAATATCAGAAAACAAACTTGAATACAAACGAGCGTATTGTCACCGAAAATGCTTTTCGTATAAGAGACGTGATAATAACAGTTTGAATAATAGCTGAAACAGGTATTGGAGTTATGTACGATGAGAAATTACACAAGTAAAATCTCAGGAAATTCCTGTTTAGAAAATGTACTCGTTTCCAAAAAAAATTATTTTCCGAAAAAAACATTTATTAAACTTTGTAGAGACTCCCCCTAGAAAGTAGATTATTGTAATGATTCAGTTAAGCTAAAAAAAGTTAAAAAAAATAAGGAAAACATTTTAAGTACGGGTTCTAAACTGACTGTTTAGAAACCACACTTGGTAATGCACGGGTCCTGAACTGAAATGTTCAGAAGCCTTGTTTGGAATAAATTTCTACTCCCCCTGCATTGGTGTATCATTGAAATGATATTCTGATCAGCACAAAATTGACACACCTGCAAAACCAGATTAAGTACATTTTGGTACCCAAACAAACTTGGGTCCTTTTTTGTTAGTATTGGGGTATGTTATAACTTCCAAACCATTTATTCTTATAATATGTAATCTTTTTAGCACTGTGAATAAGATGATCAGGAATAAAATATGATTCGTATCAGTAATTGTGATCATACCTGTTCTTACCTTTTGAACTGTTCTGATATCTGTTGTCTGTACTCCATCTGTTATATATCTTCTTGTTCACAAAATCTGTTGATTTACATGTGGAGCACATGATCCTTTTCTTGCTAAGATTTATCAAGTCAGAATTAGATCTCACAAAACAAGGAAGATTATTAGTAGCCATAGGAGTACGAGTTAAAACAGATTCAGATTTGCTAACCCAAATGCTTTTAATTTTAGAAGAATAATTGGGTGATCCAATGACATACCCTTGAAAATACTGATTAGAAGAACGAGAATAGTTCTTAGAAGTAGTAGATTTAGGACTACTTGAATAACTGTTCGATTTGGAACAGTCATAAAAGATGGTTTTACATTGAGAAGGAGAACCAATTAAGCTTTGTGCACACGAAAAGTTTACACTTTTTGTAAAAGCTGGTCTCTTTCAGCAGTAACTAAATCAAATTTAATTTGAAGTTTAGTTCTCATCTTCATCTCAGTTTCAAGGTCTGTCTTTAGATAAGACAATTTGCTTGTAATGTACAGGAGTTTACCTTCTAACTCCTTCTGAAGCATTTCAAACTTTCTCTTCTGATTTATTAACTCTCGTTTCTCTTCATCTGAGCTACTCTTTTCATTCTCTGAAGCGATGTCAAGCCACTTTTTCTTATTCGCAAGCTCTTTAGCAATTGCTGTATACTTCTTTGAAGTATTTCTTTTTTCAAGGGCAAATTGCTTTTTCTCTTCGTTTAAAGCCTTCTTCTTTAGATCAATGATTTCAGATAATTTCTGTAATTGACTCTGACAGTCTTCGTAGATGTCTTTCATTTCTTTATCATTCTTGGCTCGTTCCAAGATGATCAGTTGCTCAAAATCCGAGAGTTGCTTTAAAAGCATTTTTGCATTTAGCTCTAGAGAGTTAATCATTTTCTCGTAAGATACACGTTCAGTACCAAATTTTCTTTCTAGTTCAATCACTCTCTTCTTCTTTTTCTCAAGTTTCTTCCTCTCAACATTCATATCCTTTTCCGCTTCTAAAACCTTTTCCTTCTCTTTTTCCAATAACTTCCTTTCATTAATAACTTTCTTTTCAACTTCATAAAGTTTCTCTGTAAGCTCTTCAGTCTCTTTAGTTTTATTTTCTGGAAAATTCCTTACAACATTCAGTTCAGACTCTGCTTTATGAAGTTTATTGATTAAATCTTGTTTTATCTTGTTTGAACTTCTAATTTCATCATCTAACTCACTCCTTTCAGAATCCAAARTTTTYTCAAGTTTATTAATYTTATAATTCAAATCATTCTCAACTCTTTCCAATGCTGCTTTATGATCTTTTTRTAAACTTGCAATAAGTTCCACATTAGCATAATTCTCAGAAAACATGTTTATGTATTTGTCTTTATAGTCCACTATACTCTTTTCCAGCATGGAAATCTGAGTTCTCAACACTTTATTCTCCTCCTCAAGAATATCTGCCATTTTAGACAAAATAAGATTGATCAGATATAGGATCTAATGCAAGGAAATCAATCAAAAGAAATAAAAAACAATTAAGCTCAAAAAGAATAACAGAAAAAACACTAAAAATTGATAAGAAATAAGAAAATCAACGAAAAACTATCTAAAATCAGTAAAATCAGTAAAAACAGTTAAAAACAATTAAAACTGATAAGAAACAGTTTATACGACATAAAATAGTTCAAAAATCCCTCAAACAGTTTAAAAACAAAACAACACAGTTGAGAAAAAAAATTAATCAAATGAAAGACCAAAAATAACAAGCCCAAATCAAATAGCCGATAACAGTGTGAAACAAAAAAAATTAAATTGTTCTTTCAGCTTTCGAATTGCAACTTCTATCCAAAAGTCCACTTGATGTAGATAGACCTTTACAATTCAATCAACCCTCCCTTTATGAACTCGCAACGAAATGAACCTATGAAATCAAAACAGATTAAGATAAATCGAACATGATAGTAAGCAATTTATGAACAATCAAACAGAAATCAATCCTGAGAACCCAAACAGCAGATCAATCTTCTTTCACAGTATCAAAACCCAATTCAACCAAGTCTAAGCAATAGAAAACTAAACCAAGTCTAAATCAAGTACAGACCACCAGAAGCATCAGCTGTGATAAACAAGAAGTTAATATCAACATCATTTTATATCTCTGCAATGCTTTCTCAAACCATAAACTTTGACAAGATTGTTCTATGTTCTATTCTTTATTTCTACGACACCATTTTGTTGTGGTGTCCTTGCTGCAGAGAAGTTTTGAGTTATTCCCTCTATGTCCAAGTATGCATCGATCTTGGCGTTCTTGAACTCTGTTCCATTATCACTTCTCAGTTTCTGAATTCTGCTTTGTAGAAGTACTTGAATCTTGGTCATTAATTTGATTAGCAGCTCTGTTACATCTGATTTCTGCCTCACAAATCAATCCAAGTATATCGTGAGTATTCATCAATTAAGACTAAGATATACTTCTTACCA
>NW_020203102.1:10473-14532 GCF_001531365.2 Cynara cardunculus var. scolymus | reverse complement strand
AGAGGTCCACCAGAGCGACCTTTGACTTCTGCACCTCTTTTTTCTTGTGCTTGGAGCGTCCCATATACATCATGCAGAGTCTATTCCTCCCGATTCTGATTTTCCTGGAGGGACATCATCAGATTACCCCATTCAGCGTTCAATCTCTTCAAGAAGAGCATGTTGTTCTCCTCTAGTGTTCTGATCACGTCACACTTACGACATTTGTTGATCAGAGTGTTGAATCGATGATAAATCTGTTCTAAAGACTCATCAAGGAGTGCCTGGAAGCTGTTGTACTCATTGAGGCACTGGGCATGACGATTCTTCATCATCTTGATGCCCTCTTCCAACTGGTTGGCCAGTTGATCCCACAAATCCTTCGCCGAGTCGCACGCATCCAGTGACTGAAAGATATCGTTTGGAAGTGCCATGATCAAAATTCGTTTGGCCTTTTGATCGACTTCCACTCTCCGCTTATCTTCATCGTTCCAATCACGACGAAGTTTGGGAACTCGTCTGGCAGGTACCTCAACTGTATCACCAGCAGCAGGAATCCTAGGGATGACGGTTGTAGGGACGTATAGGCCATTTAAGATTGACTCATACAATTCTAGGTCAAGGCCCTCATAGAAGTTGATCATTCGAATCTTCCATTGGGGATATTCTTCCCTAATGAGAGTCGGAGGTTTTGTCAAGGAGTCGGCACTATACATGGAGTTCCATGATTGAGAAGACGACATTTTGAGATGAAATTTCTTAGAAAAATATTGACAAGAAGGAAGATCGATTGACAAGCGATTTCCAGATTACTTAAAAGCAAACGTTTTTAAGATTTAAAAGTATGAGTGATAAATCTTTAAAAGGAATAATCAAAACAAAACTAAGAGTTTAATCCTGTCGGATATCGATCGACTAATCAATTGATGTGATTAGCAGGCTCTGATACCAATTGTTGGACCCAAATACTCAAAAATTGCAGAAATATTGTTTGCTTAAAATAAGAATTAAGAACAACAAGTATTTCTTTTGATTAAACTGGATATTCAAAGAAAAACGTAAAGCAGTAAAATAACGCTTTGAGTAACCGAATGCTTTTATTTATAAAAGATGAACAATTGAAGAACAAACATAATCTCACAAGAATTTGCGTATAGTTTAAGTCGGCTCCTTCAGGTATTTTGAACCTGAGGCGGAGGCCTCCTTTTATACACTTAGGTCTAACTAAATATGCTATAAATTAGGCGTGGAACTCTGAGCTGACTAGTCTGCATCCTTATCTTTGACTTTCCTTGATTAGCGGAGCAGACTTGGTCAAGCCACCTTTAAGTTGTTAGACGCTTGCGAGAATGTCTGGGCTAACGCGCGCTTTCCGTGAAGTAGGTAGCCAAATGCTCTGCATGAACATACAGAAGCTCTGCATGTACTATGCAGAGGCTCTGGGTCTTGGAGTTGTTGCTTTGAGTCAAGCGCTTATGCTTTTTGGCGCGCAAGACTTGAACAATCACGGAGATAGAGCACAGGCTCTGTATAACGGAACCTCCGCTCTGAGTAAGAGCTCTGGTCTTTGATCCTCTGCATGAGAGGTCTTAGCCAGACAACTTCTGTAGACTAAGTCCTATTGACTAGAGCAAGACACTTCTTACTTACACTTTTACAGGTTTGGGGTCTAACAACATTAGTTAAGCCGAATGGCATAACTAAGAATTCATGATCCCCGTATCTAGTCCGAAAAGTTGTTGTAGCAACGTCTTCCTCCCTGACCTTGAGCTGATATACCCTGATCTTAAATCAATCTTGGAGAAATAACTCGCCCCCACCAGTTGATCAAATAAGTCATCAATTCATGGTAAAGGATATTTGTTCTTAATAGTTAACTTGTTCAGTTCATGATAGTCTATACACATTCGCATAGACCCATCTTTCTTTTGGACAAATAAGACCGCAACACCCCAAGGTGAAGTGCTGGGTCTAATAAATCCTTTATCAGTCAGATCTTTCAACTGTGCAACCAATTCTTTCAATTCAGATGGAGCTAACCGGTACGGTGCCTTTGCTACCGGTGCAACCCTGGTATGAGATCAATTCAAAATTCGATTACTCGATCTGGCGGTAATTCAGATAAGTCCGCTGGAAAGACTTCCGGATATTCATTAACAATCGAATTCGATTCCTGTTTTCCTTTCTCTTTCTTCACATCAATCACATATGCCAAGCATCCCTGACACTTCTTTCGAATACTTTTCTGAGCTTTCATCACGGTCAAAATACTGGTATGGTGATTCTGACGATCATCATAGACAACAATTGTTCCTTGGTCTGGCAGAGTAATTCTGATCATTTTCTGACTGCAAACAATACTAGCCTGATACTTTGCCAACAAATCCATACCCACCACTACATCAAATTCCTTCATCGGCATAGGGAATAACCGAATCGGTGGCTCACAACCGTAAATAACCATAATGCAGTTATTGAACACACTAGTAACAGTTTCCTGACTATTAGCAGTATCAACTACTAATTCATCATCAAGTAACACAGAGTTCAAGCATGTAATTTGAGCAAACAATGGTGATACAAACGAAAAGTTTGCACCAGAGTCAAATAACACCTTAGCATGTATAGAATTCAGAAGGAAGGTACCTTTTACTACATCTGGTGATGCCTTTGCCTCATTCTTTGTCATCTGAAATGACCGTCCCAAGCCCCTCATTGCCCTCCTCTATTCACAGTAGGTCTTCCTCGAGTACCTGAAGCAATACTTCCCACTGTCAGTTGTGGAGTTCTTAACAACGGACAGTTCGGTCGAATATGATCCAGAGAATTACAATTGAAACATCTTTTGTTAGTTGGGCAACTCTTTCACAAATGGCCCGATTCACCACACTTGTAGCATTTCCTTGGTCCATCTTGCACTCACCCTGATGAACCTGTCGGCATTGTGTACATACTTTTTCACAGACTTTTTGATCCGCTCTATTATCATATCTCATGGTTTTCGGCCCTCGAAAGTTCGATGAGGGCCCCTCCCAGTTTCTTTTCTCTACAACTTTTCCTTCTGATTGCCGATTCTTATTTCGTTATGTCACTTCGGCCGCATCTACCGTCAGTGAAAAGGTATTGGGGTTCATAGGAATTACAAATTCTCTAATTGAGGGTTTCAAACCCCAGATATACTCCCGCATCTACCGTCAGTGAAAAGGTATTGGGGTTCATAGTGATTTATAACTTTGTCCTAGATTCGGATGAAACATAGTGTTCTGCAAATCGAGAGTATTCGATAAATTTCTCGGTATACTCCCAAACTGTTCTATTTCCTTGTTCTAGTTTTAGGAGATCTTCTTCCATTTGTCTCACTGCCGTCTTAGGACAAAACTGATCTTTGAATCAGTTCACAAATTCTGTCCAAAACAATGTCTGTAAAACATCCGTTCTGGCCGATTATTCAACTTCCCACCATAACAGAGCATTTCATTTCAATATGGAAACAACAAATCAAACTTTATCTGTTTCCGGACACCGGATGGTGTTAAACACAGATTCCAACTCTTTGATCCAACACATAGCTTTCACTGGATCCCTTTCCCCTGAGAATGTTGGTGACTTACATGCCAAAAACATCTTGATATCTCCTCCCTTGTTAGGAATAACCGGTATAGAGGGATGAACTTCTAATCTCTCTGTTTCCACCCTAGCTGGTATTCCCATGATGGATGTTAGAGTTTTCCGTAACTTACCCATTTCCTCTGCCAACATATCCCTGGTTACATATTCCGGGTGTGGTACTGACCTTTCCTGAACATTCCCAGAATGGGATTCTTCATGTTCAGAATGTACTTCAATTCGACCCCTTACTTGAGACTGACTTCTCCCTCTGCCTCGACCCCTTGGTCTTCCCCGACCTCTATTTCCGGATGTGCTAGTCGGAAGGTTAAAGGGTGATTCCTCTCTTTCTTCAGACTCTGGTCGAGCCATTCTTTTAGATCTCCGAGTTTGGCTAGACATCTGCAGATTTTAGTGTTAAGAATCACGTATTCACATTCCCAAATATAATGAAGTATTCAAGTTCAGATATGT
>NW_020203102.1:5938-6980 GCF_001531365.2 Cynara cardunculus var. scolymus | reverse complement strand
TCTTCAAAACTCAATAAAACATATAATTTAAAGCGTTTTGAAAGCATTTAACCACTCACCTTTGAATTTCTGTTTGAAAACCTTACTGAAATGCAGATGAGAACTTAATCCGATCAACCCCTTTCTCTTCCTTAAAYCGCTCACTAAATTTTTGATTTGGCAAGAAGAATATGATGGAGACAAAAGCCCTCCTTATATACTTTTCTCAAAATAGGAAGGTCGGCTAACCAACTCCTTCACATGCATGCATACCTTATGTATTCATACACATATATCATGCATACCTCATGTATTCATACACATATATCATGCATGCACACACACACACATATATATATATATATATATGTCATATGCATCCCACATATTTATTGCATACTCACTTATGCACATAATTTCACATATTGCATAACCAAATATAACAATTTATCATACTGTCACGTAATCATTTAACAGATAACCACGTATTTATTACCTCAGGTGATAACCAGGATTCAATTATCGCAAAGTTGGTACATAAATGAAACATATAACGATAAAAATTACTGATTTACTTAAGACAAGAAACAGAGTGGAGATATAATGGACAATTAGAATAAGTTGTAGCAAGATTAATTTTCACAAGTAAGATTAACAGTATGCATGGCTTTAAATAATGTGTTTCTGAATGATTGTTTCTTGTTTTTGGTGGGATCTGGATCAAGATTCAATATATGCAAGGAAATGTGAGAAATAATTATGTGGTAAATGATTTATTAATTGTTATCTATACTATATTATAAAGGATTTGACAAAAACTCTTAAAAACCAATTTTTATACGTAAAGTACTGTTTGTTAATGTATATTACTTAAAACTTAAGATTGCAAGTAGATTGTGCGTAAGTATAACTTATTAACACTTCATATATGAATTCGTGTAACTAACTGCAGATAAACATAATCAAATACATGATAAACATCTCATTTTGAATATAAAAAATCTAAAATATAATTAGGATAATTATTAAGTTCTAACATAATACTAATTATCTTTATAAAATT
>NW_020203102.1:2004-3883 GCF_001531365.2 Cynara cardunculus var. scolymus | reverse complement strand
AATGTTTTTTTGAAACCATTCAAGTGTATCTGTTGAGTATTTGAAGGCTTCAGTCAATCTGAAGAACTTTTTAACCCCAAACTCATTCTTGTAAACAAGTCCGAGTTCAGGTTGAGTAAGAACTGAAGCAGAACGTATCTCCTGCAGGCCCTGGAAATCTTCATTTGGAGGAGCGCAAGATAACCTCTCGATGCCTAGTCTAAAAGCAATTTCAAAATCGCTTTTGGCTCGATGCTTCACCAGGGACTCCATTGTCTTGACAATAGCTCTGTTCGCCATTCCAAATCGTATCCCATGATCTTGCCTTTGAGCGTTATAGGCATATAACTCTATCAAGTCATATGGATTGAGGTTGATAAGGTCGTTCTCGTTGAATACGCTAACTACCTTATGGGCTCTTTCCATGCTGAACTCGATGTAGCGTATGGCTCTGTTGGCAAATGGCTTTATTTTTAAGTCTATGACTCTTCTTATACCATCGTTTGAAAAGACAGCTTGAGGATCTTGAGTAGTCTGTCTTATGAAACGATGATGTAGAAGGTTCATAGACTCCGGCGATGGAATTGGAAGATTGGTTGACAGGATTTCTTCTCGATCTTGGTACATGTATTGATGGATATTTTCCATCATTATTGGTTCCCTGGGCGGCAGTTGAGGTCTTCTCTTCATCGACTCCATGTTCTGAATTATTTCATCCACCAGGCCTTGTGGAGGATGCCTCGAGGAAGAAGGAATGTCCGCATGCACCACGGGTTGTGTCTCAGCTGGTTGTCTATGGGTAGAGGGTGAGTTTTCTTTGGTTGGTTGGGGTGATGAAGGTTGGGTTGTTATGGGTTATGGTTGTTGGGGTGAAGAAGGTTTGGTTGTTGTGGGTTCTGGTTGTTGGGGTGAAGAAGGTTGGGTTGTTGTGGGTTCTGGTTGTTGGGGTGAAGAAGGTTGGGTTGTTGTGGGTTCTGGCTGTGTGGAGAAGATGAAGGGTTGAGTTGTGCGAGGTGTTGGTGAAGGAGTTAAGGGTAGGTTTGTTGTAGGTGTAGAAGGAAGAGGTTGGTTTTGTTGTGTTGGTGGGGTGGTTGGTTCTTCATCGGTTGAGGAACTCAACACGATGGGGTCTAGAGTTGTGGCTAAGGGAACTTGGATATTCTGTTCTTCATCAGAGGGCAAGGCCTTTGGTTCCCTAGCTTAGGTTTGTTGGGTTGATGGTGGTTGTTGTGTTGATGGTTGTTGTTGTTGTGATGGTTGCTGTAGTGCAGCGGATCCTGTTTATTGAGTAGCAGCCGCCTCTGTCTCCCCCTCATGAGGTCCAAGACCTTGATCATCGGGGTCTTGGTCTTCATGCCTTGATCACTTGTAGGGGCGGCTGGAAGAGCAGAAACTCTTGATCTATTCTTCTTTTTCCACATGCGAATATGGGAAGTGAGAGTGCACACTCGATCCTTTCTACGTCGTTCTTCCATTATGCGAAGGAGAGTGTTTGTACGTTCTTGCTGGTGTTGTAAACTCTTACTCAGCACAGTGGTGGGTGCAACGGATCAAGCAGCAAACTTTGCACTTATCTCATTGAAGGAAGAGATAAGTGCCTTTGACAGGGCACGTAGATATGCTCTTGTGGCAAAGTCTGTGCCTGTAGAAGGAGGAGGTGGCACAKAGGTTGTTGCAGAAGATGGAGGATGGGGAAGGTTGGCAAGAAGATTCCTCACCTCTGCAGTGAAGGATGAGAAGGATGCTTCATAGGAGGGGCCTACAGAGGGAGGTGGGGCTTGAGTTTGTGATGGGATTTGGTTAAGTATGGTGGCGGGTAATTGGGTGAGGGTTGTTTGGATGGTGGCCATTTGGTTGGTGAGGGTGGCAAGAGTTTCATTGATGGATGATGTGGATGAAG
>NW_020203102.1:0-1832 GCF_001531365.2 Cynara cardunculus var. scolymus | reverse complement strand
GGTTTGTTGGAGGATTTGGAGGTGGGATGAGTTGGTTTGGGTTTGGGTGTCTATTTGTTTTAGATGGCGTTGGAGGATGGCAAGGGATTGATGAAGGTCTGGGGTATCAGGTGAGGGTTGGTTCTCCATAATCCCTTGTACGAGGAGTTTAAGGTCATCCAAGGACCGCATCACTGTATCAACAAAGGCTTGGAACTCGGCCTTTATGCAGCAACGGATGCGGTAGGTTGTGCCTCTGTTCCTGAGGCACCTTCTTGGCCTTGTGTGAAGGTARGCCGTGAAGGACTTCCATCATGTCCTTGATAGCCTTCGAGAGAAGAACTATCTCGTGATGTTTGGACATCCTCTTCATCGTCCTCAGAGTACGTGAAGGTGATGTGTGTCCCATTTGGTAGATCAAATACCGAAGGGGGTCATGCACGAATGGAAGTGGGTTCAAATTCAGAAGCAACACATGCTTTTGTGTGTGTGAGAGGTTGTGGCGAGCCCTGAGGCGAAGGGGCTCTTGTTTCTTCATCACCTTTCTGTTGAGAGAGGGGTGATGGGATATGTGGTTCCTTGACTTGTTCATCTCCAGAGGCCCGAAGGATGGCCTCTGGATGGCTAGCTTGGGTTTGGGTTGGACTGGGTCATCCTTCTTCAATATCCCTTTGGCTTTGATCGCCACGGATAGTGGATGTGGTTGCCCTTTGGGTAGTGGGTAGGGAAATAGTTTGGTGAGGGCCGAGGGAAGCATGAGCATCATCATCATCATCATCTTCATCATCCGATGAAGACGATGCTTGTGCTCCCTCGCTTGGAGGGGGGGACGGTTCTAAGTGCTCCGGGGTAGCTGCCCTCGGTTCTTGGGACAGCATGGAGCGTTCATAGGCTTGGTGTATCTCACTTGTCGATGGAATGACAGTGAGCATAGCCCGAGACAAAGGTCGCTGGATTGTGTATCCTTCCTTCAAGAGTGTTGGGCGATGTCCTTGCATCTTGTAGACCGGGTTGAATGGCTCTATGGTAGGTAGATCATGTTGTCTCATTGCATCCCCAATCAAGAGTGCAAGGAAGCGGGGAAAGAGAACAACATAAATTGGCTTCCCAGCGGCTTGAAGTTTGCACTTTTTGATGACGGCTGCATGAATCTCGTTGTATATGTGGAAGGCATAGTCAAGATTGAGATTGAAGAAAAGCCCATACATAATTGTCATTATGTTGAGATTTCCTTGATCGAGGGAGCCTAACTTGCATGTGAGAGAGCGGTTGAGGATGGAAAAGAACAAATTCCACATTGGTGGGAGGAATTGTCTTTTGAAATCCGAGATGTTTCGTAGTTCCTGGTTGTACCCTAGCATCCTCACGAACCTTAGAATGTCCTCGGAGGAAGGTGGTTCGTCATATTGTTCGATCTCGAGTTCCCGTCTGGTGGGAATGCATAACACCTTAGAAATTTTTGCTCGTGAAATTTTTACTGAGCAAATCATGTCATTTGGGGCGTCTATGTCCCCCATTATTCCATGACTGGGAGGATGAAATTCGTAGTTCTGCCAATATTGTTGAACTTACTTTAAGGGTATGTTTGGGTTAACCAGAGTTAAGGCTGGGAGAAGGATACAGTTCTTGAAGAACTCAATCATAATCGCAAACCTGTCATCAAAAAGGGTGTTGCGCAATTCTATCATGTGGTTATTTGGTTTCATGGGAAAGAAGATGATTGCACAGCTATTGGTGCCGGTGGATTGGATGCGGCTGTCATTGTTGTTGGAAGCGTCAGAAGCGGAGGAGGCCATTTTTGATGAAGTTGCAGGTTTGAAGTTCGTCGGAGTTGTGTTTGTAGTTTTTGAAAG
>NW_020203101.1:22265-24579 GCF_001531365.2 Cynara cardunculus var. scolymus | reverse complement strand
AAAAACAGTTGGAACATAATCTTCACAGAAGACGAAATCCGCAGACCCTCTGTGAGCCATCTCAGAGGCTCTGCTGTAATTGACTTGCATGTTCTTATTGACAGAGGATCATTTTCCAGAACCTCTGTGAGAGACATCAGAGGTTCTGTCACACTTTACTTGCTCGAATATAAGGCTTCTGTGTGGAAGATATCGTTCTGTCAAGACTTGAAGAATACTTTTTCTATACTTTTACAAGAGATGAATAACGGAGCTAACAATTTCATACGGAGTTTTACCAAATCTTTTATGAACAAGTGAGCGGTTCTGGGTAAAACAAGCAGTCGCCACTGCTTTAGCCTATAAAAATAATGGAAGTTTTGAACAGGTAAGTAATGTCTGTGCCGCTTCCACCAATGTTTTGTTCTTTTGCTCAACGACACCATTTTGTTGTGGTGTCCAGGCTACCGAAGATGTATGTGTAATACCGATGGATTCGAGAAATGAGCCGAGTGTGTTATTCTTGAATTCAGTTTCGTTGTCAGTTCTGATTTTCTGAACTAGAAGTTGCAGATTGTTTTGGACTGTCTTCAAGAATGAAATTATTGTTTCAGCCGCATCATCCTTTGACCGCAGAAAATGAACCCAGGTGTATCTGGAATACTCATCGACTATTACCAGCACATACTTCTTGTCATTTATGCTTTAGACTCGCATAAGACCACAGAGATCCATATGGAGTAAGTGTAGAGGACGTTCGGTGTTGAACTATGTCTTCAGCTTATGTAAAGCTTTCTTCAGTTTGCTCATCTCACATGCGCCGCATACGTGATCTYTATGAAACTTTAGGTCTGGGATGCCTTTAACCAAGTTGTCACATACCAACTTGTTGAGATACTTGAAATTTAAATGTGAAAGTCCCCGATGCCATAGCAGATTCTGCTTCAATGATGCCTTGGATATCAAGCAGACATCAGTATCTACTTGCGTATTGGATAGGTCAATCGTGTATAGTTAGCTCACAGAAGAGTATCTTCCATAGAAGACAACAGAGGACTAGCAACAGAAGTTGTTTCATCGTGCAAGTAAAATGTGACAGAACCTCTGATGTCTCTCACAGAGGTTCTGGAAAATGGTCCTCTGGCAATAAGATCATACAAGTCAATTACAGCAGAGCCTCTGGTATGTCTCACAGAGGGTCTGCGCATTTCGTCTTTTGTGAAGATCCTATTCTACTGTTTTTCAAAGGTTGTTAGCTGAATGTGCTTCTCACGTGACTAGAACTTAATCGACTTTATTTGGACGGCTTAGATGATTTCACGCGTCAAGATCTTGTCAGTAAGGTCGTTAGGAACTAGTATATATAGCGGCTAAGGCCTTTGTATTCAGTGTGCTTCCGTATTGTAATCGTCAATTTTCAATTGAATGAATTGAAAAAACCTTTGAAGCTATTCTCCTGTGTTCATCTTATTCATCATCTTAACTGTGTTCTTGATTTAATTACTCTGTTCTGTTCTTATAATTGTTTATGCTGCACTTTAATCGTCTTAGAGTTCATTCAGAGTAACAAATCAATCTCAAAGCTGAATTTACAGGTCCAACAATTGGGATCAAAGCAGGAATTGAATTCTTATTTGATTAATTCTGTTTTTGGTATTAAATCAGTTTCATCTTGTTCTTATTTTTCTTCTTCTAATTTCAATGGCGAACTTGGCTAATATCTCGTTCATGAGTACTGTATCTCAATCAAAACCTCCCACGCTCATCCGTGAGGAGTATCCGCAATGGATGGTATGAATGATCAACTTTTTGGAGGGAATTTACCCTAGAATCTGTGAATTTCTCTACAATCCTCCTTATGTGCCAATGAATTTGATTCCAAGAGTTCCAGCTACTGGTACAACCCCTGAAATTCCTGAGCATTACGAACCAAGACCTATTGCTAACTGTAGTGATGAAGATAAGATATTGGTTGATTTAGGCAGCAAATGTAAAAGGTTGTTAATCATGGCAATACCTCATGAAATCTTCAAATGTATTGATCACTGCCAACTGTCCATGGATATTTGGGCAGAATTGGAGAAACAGATTGAATGAGGTAAGAAAACACTCAAGAACAATCGAGCCATTCGCATTGATGAATACCACAGCTTCAAGGCTAAGGAVGGTGAATCCCTGTCGGACACATACTCCAGATTAAACACCTTAATTAGCAATTGCAAAAGGTATGGAGTAATGAGAACGGCAGAGGACAACAACTCTCTATTCTTGAACAGCCTTGGAATTGAATGGATGCACCTAACCATGTCTATGAAGGCCACCTTGGATTTGGAAG
>NW_020203101.1:14736-20370 GCF_001531365.2 Cynara cardunculus var. scolymus | reverse complement strand
GATTATTCTGCCTTCAAGGATGAGATCAAAGGGATGTTCTCCTCTGCGGTCATCTATGGCATTGATTCTAAATCCTCCAGGGCTAACATTAACCATCTAGCCACTCGCAGAGCGCTAGATGCAATGGTTGAAGCCCTTGGAGAGACAGTGCGGAAATACACCGACCAACTCCTCAAGGAAGCCCGAGCAAGCAACGAAGCTATAAGAGACTGCACGAAGAAACTCGTCAAAGAAGGTGATAACTTCAAAAATGAGATCTATCGCTGCATCTCTCAAATGAAATGGGCCACAGAGATGGATATCAACACTGCCTTTGTGATTGCAGAGGAGGTCATTCAAAAGATGGATAGGGCGGCTTCCAAAGTTTTAAAGCGATTGAAGAAGGCTCCCTTTACTACTTGCAAGGCAGAGGCCACTAAAATCCATGACGATCAAGGAGGTGATGACCATGATCGTCATGAGGGGGAGAAGAAGAAAGAGGAACCAAAGAAGACAACCTCTGCCAAACCACTAAAAATAATGGACTCTGCTGCTGCCCTATTCTCTAAAGACAAATCTCCAGAGCCTTAGGGGAAAGGCAAGGGTAAAGCAATAGAGGAGTCGCCACAGAAGGGGTCAAGCTCTGAATCGCCAGAGGAGATCAATGAAGAAGAGTATGATGACATGGATCTTGTTCGAGCTCTAAAGGCGTCTTTGGCAGAGGCACAGGCAAAAAAAGGGCAGAGTCCCCATCCCCAGAGTTGGAGAAGGCTCATCTTCCAAACTCACGAAGATACCAGAAGAAACGTCTACGGGTACGTTTCATGCTCTGGTAGGAACTGTCAAGCGTATCCTACCAGAGGGTTCTACCCAGAGGCCTATACTAGAAGAAGAATCCAGAACACCAGAATCTGCCATAGTGGGGAGGGTATCTGAGATACTTGAATCTATGAGCAAGATTCCTACAGAAGGTACGCACAGAGCCCGTAACCACTGTTGAGGAGATTCTACGGTGGCGTTACTCAGCTGTGGACACAGAGCCCCCTTATGACCAAGAGCTTACAGGTATGCCCTCTGCCATCGCAAAGTTCCACTTCGCAAAGCTCACAAGGCCACCAAAGCAGGTCTTCTCAGAGCATGTGATCACTTCTCTCGAAACAATTTCTACAAGACCTATGCTAAAGAAGACCGTGCTATATGCTCAATATATGGTAAAAAGGGATGACGGCAACCTATATACTTTCACAGATGCTGACCTCCACAACCTCTGTGTATTTGACCTTATATTCCTTCACAAGATATTGAACAAATACATGGAGAGGAGGTCAACATATTCGATTCCTCTCAGAAGGCTGGTTGAGGTAATGTGCACTCAAGTCAAGTTCTACAGCCAGAAAGATTTCGACATCGCGATGAGGTTGGCCCAGCCAGAGCTAAAAATTTCTCCTCCATATAACAGACCAAGTTGGCTTCTTAGATTTCATCCCAACACCATTGTCCACAATCCCATCTTTGGGTTTGTATTCCTGGACAAGAATGAGATTCTAAGGTTCTTCGATCCCAAAGAGATGCACAAATATTCGACAGAGTCTCTTGAGTGGGTGTTCAACCTAGTGGTGACAGAGGTGCAAATAGGGCATTTAAGGGCGGATGAAGTGAACCACCTTCTGGAAACGATCAAAGTTCAAGTCTTCTTTAGAGAATGGATATTCAAAGTCTACAGAACCATCAAGTCAGATCTGTAATTTGCCGTAGATGACTATCCAGACTCTGCTGTGGACTAATTCTTGTAATAGTGTAGGCATGAGCAACAAATTTTTCAATTCGTTCATTTATGTAATTCTTTTCAGAGGATGAGTTTAATCTCCTTTTGTAATTCTTTCAATTAGTCATTTCTTGCAACCATTTGTCTAAATTTACTTTTCCATACTTAGGGGGAGATTGTTAGCTCTAATATTCACTTCTTGTAAAAGTATGAAAAAGTATTCTGCAAGTGTTGATAGAAGAGTATCTTCCACAGAAGACAATAGAGGACTAGCAACAGAAGCTGTTTCATCGTGCAATTAAAATGTGACAGAACCCTGATGTCTCTCACAGAGGTTCTGGAAAATGGTCCTCTTGCAATAAGATCATACAAGTCAATTATAGCAGAGCCTCTGGTATGTCTCACAGAGGGTCTACGGATTTCGTCTTCTGTGAAGATCTTGTTCTACTGTTTTTCAAAGGTTGTTAGCTGAATGTGCTTCTCACGTGACTAGAACTTAATCGACTTTATTTGGACGGCTTAGATGATTTCACGTGTCAAGATCTTGTCAGTAAGGTCGTTAGGAACTAGTATATATAGCGGCTAAGGCCTTTGTATTCAGTGTGCTTCCGTATTGTAATCGTCAAATTTCAATTGAATGAATTGAAAAAACCTTTGAAGCTATTCTCCTGTGTTCATCTTCTTCATCATCTTAACTGTGTGTTCTTGATTTAATTACTCTGTTATATTCTTATAATTGTTTTCGCTGCACTTTAATCGTCTTAGAGTTCATTCAGAGTAACAGATCAATATCAAAGCTGAATTTACAGGTCCAACATGTATAGATTTGATCTTCTGATTCCAGCTAAGAGCTCATTACCATCAGTAGTTCGGATGCTGCATTGGTTAGCTTTAAAACAGTCTTCTAAATTCTTGTCACAATTGACCTATGCTAAACAGATTATGTCCATGTCTTTCGACAAACGACACTTTCTTAATCATTAAGTTCCCAGAAATTACGTCACCGTATCCAAGGATAGGTGCGTATTGATCATTTCCAAATCTTACCGTACCTCCAAAAGATTCAACATAGTTAGATAATAAATCTTTTCTACCAGTTATGTGCTTAAAACATCTGAAGTCTAAGAACCACACATGCCGGTTAACCTGCAAAAGTGAATCAATTGGGTTTTGGTAAACATTTTAGTTTTGGATCTTTAAGCGCAATTTTCGTTGGTGGTATACGGTAAGTACCGAACCAACGTTCTTTAAAATACAATTTCTTAGATAAAGTAGAAAACGCAGAATGCATAAAATGATAAGGCTTAAAGGAAGTAAAAGATTTAAGTAACTCATTCACTCCACACGGAGAAAAATTATTTTTACCATTTCTAATATCAAACAATTCATCAACTGAATATTTTTTTATAGAATTATTCAATATCGAATCATTTAATACATATTTAGTAAAATTATTCTTCTTCAGTGGAGTTGAAGATTTGTCTTCTTCTTTTACTCTTCAAACCTTCTTAAACTTCAACGTCTTATCTGAAACAGAAAAAATAAAATTATCATATTTAAGTGAATGATGAACTTTTTGTTTATTTTTCTTTGTAAGCTTCTTCTGTTTCCTTGAATTTATTTTGCTTTTATTCTTTTTATAATACACATACTCAGAAACAAGTTTTTCATTAAAATTCTTTTCAAATTCTGAAGCTAAATCAGAATCCTCAGTCATATTACTTTTAACAATAAAATCTTCATGACTGGGTAATTTCTTTGAAAAATCAAATTGATCAATTTCATCATCTAAACAAACATCTGAATTCAAGATATTTGAAAAATTAATTTCTTCATTAAAATTATTTATTTCTTCTGAATTAAAAGCTTCACTTAAAGATTTATCGCACGAAAAATCCTCAGACTTAACATGTTCCGTTTTTGCTTTAGAATTTTGTAAATCTTTAATTTTATTTAACAATTCTTGTTTTTGTTTATCAAATAAAAGTCGTTTTTCAGTTAAAATCTTTTCCAACTGAACCACTTGTTTTTCTAAAATTAAGGTAGGAGTATAAAACTTTGGTTCAGCAGGTTTTGATTCAAGCTCTGCTTTGGAATAACTGTGAAAATAATCAGTTGAAAATGCAGAGTCTTGATTTTTATAACTTTCTTTAGGTTTGTAAAATCAACCGGAACCTGCATTTTGTCTTTTCTTTATCGATTGAAGTCTTCTCGTTGTTCTACCTCATCAGAAGATTTTGTAAATTTTATTGAAAACTCGGGACCGCAATCAAAATATTCAAATTTATATAAAGTCGGGGCATAATATAAAGCTTTTCCTAAAAAATTCGGATTTTCATGCCCCAACCCTTCCCGAGGGTTAAAAAATCTTGTTTCAATTGGTTTGTTTAGAAAAATGGTTTGATCAGTTTGTCCTGTTTTATACAAAACTTCGTATTTAGACTTCAGTTTTTCATTTAAATGAATTATTTGAAGCTCAAGCTTACTTCTTTTAACCATTTGTTCTTCATTAACCAATTCTAATGATTTATATTGTTCCTTGAAATCAGATAATTCAGTTTTTAAGATATTGGACTTTCATCAATGATTTGGATTCATATAACAAAGATTTAGCCCAAGTCCAAATTTCCAGCATTTTCATCAACTAATTTGATGTATTTTTCTTTTTGCGTTTTTAATTCTTTTTCAAAATTATTTGAACGCATTTTTTCTGTTTTTAATTCTTGCTGAAAAGATTGAAGTTTGAGCATCATCTTATGCATCTGTTTTACGCATGATTGCTCCAATACCTCTTCTTAGCACTCTATTCTTCTGCTTCATCTGAAGAACAGTTATCAGATTTAGCCATCAAGCAAACGTGTGCAACAGCTTCAACTTCTTCCTCTTCATCTGTCAGGTTTAGCCAGTGATCATCCTCAGCCATGAGTGCTTTCCCCGCATCTCGTTGTTTAGAGAGAAGAAATTTGTTCTTGTATACTCGGTATTTCGAGTTACCGGCTTTCTACAGTTTACGGCAAAGTGGCCTAGCTTGCCATAGTTGTAGAATTTTGTGCTCGTCAGCTACGCCTTTCACAAACTTCTTCTTCTCTTCTGGCTTCTTCTCGTGCTTCTTCTCGAATCTCTTTTCTTCATATTTCTTCTTCTCGCCGAATTTGTCTTTATATTCATATTTCGAGCCAAACGAGAATCTTTGATTGTTCGGGTGTGGCCGTTTCTGGAATTTCTTTTGGAATGCTTTAGTCAGCATCGCCATGGCATGTTTTAATTCAGACATTTCAGAGTCTGAATCTGACCTGTTACTTTCTTCTTCTTCAGATTCCCTTGATTGACTTACTTCCTTCATTTGCTTCCCAGATCTGCTCTTTGCTTTCTTCTCAGACACGAAAGCTAAAGGATCAGCAACTTCCTTTTCTTTTTTCTCCTTGGAATTACGGATCTCCAAAACTTCTTCCTCATTCTGCTTTAAAGTTTCATAAATTTAATGTACGTCAATATCAGATAATGATTTATTGAATCTAATATGATTAGCATATGGTTTCCGCTCTGGTTGAAGATTGTTGAGGAATTTAACATTTATCTCTATAATAGTTTTAGAGATTTCGTTCTTTGTCAGCTCATTTAGCAGTCTGGTAAGCCTATCATAGACATTGTTAGCTCAATTATTCCTATTTTGTAAAAGTATAGAAAAAGTATACTGCAAGTCTTGACAGAAGGTTAACTCCACAGAAGACCTCAGAGGACTAACGACAGAAGCCGTTTGATCGATCAACTTAAGAGTGGCAGAACCTCTGGTATGTCTCACAGGGGTTCTGGAAAATAGTCCTCTGTAATATAGAACATGCAAGTCAATTACAGTAGAGCCTCTGAGAAGGCTCACAGAGGGTCTGCGG
>NW_020203101.1:13014-14375 GCF_001531365.2 Cynara cardunculus var. scolymus | reverse complement strand
AAGGTCGTTAGGAACTAGTATAAATAGCGGATAGGATCTTTGTAATCGGTGGTGCTTCCTGTATTGTAATCGTCAAATTTTTCAATTGAATTGATTGAAAAACCTTTGAAGCAATTCTCCTGTGTTCATCTTCTTCATCAATACTGTGTGTTCTTAATACTCTGTTTTGCTCTCATTATTACTTCCACTGTACTTCATTGTTCAAGAACTTTTCTAGAGTATTAGATCAATATCGAAGCTGAATTTAAGATCCAACAATTGGTATCAGAGAGGGAATTGAATTCTTATTCGATTAATTCTGCTTTTGGTATTAATCTGTGTTTTCTAGAACACCAGTTTTCTTCAGATTACCCTGTTTCACTCCTTATTAAATCAGTTTCATCTTGTTCTTATTTCTTCTTCAAATTTCAAATGGCGAACATGGCTAATACCTTGTTCATGAGCACTGGATCTCAATTCAAGCCTCCCACGCTTATCCGTGAGAAATATCCGCAATGGAAAGTGCGCATGATCAACTTTCTGGAGGGAATTCACCCCAGAATTTGTGAATTTCTCTACAATCCTCCATATATGCCAATGAATTTGATTCCAAGAGTTTCAGCTACTGGTACAACCCCTGAAGTTCCTTAGCATTATGAGCCAAGACCTAGTGCTAACTGGAACGATGAAGAAAAGGTATTGGTTGAATTGGAAAGCAAATGCAAAAGGCAGTTAATCATGACTATACCTCATGAGATTTTCAAATGTATTGATCACTGTCAACTGTCTATGGACATTTGGGCAGAATTGGAGAAATAGATCGAAAGAGGGAAGAAAACTCTCAAGAACAACCGAGCCATTTGTATTGAGGAATATCATAGCTTCGAGGCTAAGGAGGGTGAATCTCTTTCAGACACAGAGGATGAGATCTTCTGTGGGATGGCAAAAATTGACTCTGACTCCTCTAACTCAAATGACCAAGAGGTTTCCACTTCTTACTCTTCTAAATCAATTGATAATCTTGATTCATGCCATTTGGAACATTACAAGCTTAAAGAAAAACTTTCTCTTTGTGAAAAAAAAGTCATTCTTCTCACAGAGGAAGGAAACAAATTTTTTAAAATGTTCGAAGAGGCACAAACAAACTTTGTGAATTTGGAAAAGTCCTTAAAAGAAAAGTTTGCCGAAATTCAAAAGGAGTTACAAACAAGGTTGATGACTTAACAAAGGTAGAGCATGAGAAATGCAATGTTACTTCTGTCAAATAATACTTCCAAAAAGAAAGAGAATTTTCGCATCAAGATGTACTTGACAGAGGGCTCAAAATTAGAAAGTTTCAAGAGGCTCAAAAATGTTTATAAAAAGATCAAAGTTAACATGGG
>NW_020203101.1:11119-12432 GCF_001531365.2 Cynara cardunculus var. scolymus | reverse complement strand
GACAACCAGAAACTCAAGAAGATTGTGCTTTTGTGTGTACAATTCATCTTCTTGAGAGAAAGTTATCCTCAGAGGCTCTTGAATTTTTTCCAAAACACATCACAGAAGATACAAATGTTAACTCAAATTTCCCAGAGCTCTCTAAAAATGATACTTCTAAGCATGAATATGCCTCAGATCAAGAAGAAAGTCCTACACAAGTTGTAGAAACTGATATTGATCTTGAGAAAAGAAAGAAGGAAAATCAAAGACAAAGTAACTCTCAATGCTCTTCCTCTGCAACTCAAAGACCAAATTACACATGGCAACAATTGAGAAAATGGCCTCAATCTAACACTGCTTCTGTCTCAGTTAWTGYAGGAAAACCAAAGAGGGGATCAAAACAGAGGAGAACTAAAAACGATTTCAAAAAGGAGCCTAGAATAGGGAAGGAATCTTGTAAAGAGAAGCCCATACCTAAGAAGGGATCTAAAAATAAAAACTCTGTACCCTTCTTTGAATATTTTAATAAAAATTTTAAGAAAGCTTCTTGCAATGTTACCTTCTGTGATTGTTTCAATATTATGCATGCTCTATCTAATCATATTCACCATTCATCCTGTCTGGTCTCTCACCCCAAGAACCATGGATCTAGGGTGAACAATAGACAATTTGGCAATTCTTCTTGAAAGAACAATAAGACCAAATGCAGAAGAAGCAACATGTGTCTACTTGGGTCGTTGACTCAGGATGCTCGAGACATATGACTGGCACCTTAGAGCTTCTTTCATCATACCTAAAGAAAGAAGGAGGTTCTGTTGTATGTCTTGTTTTTAAATTATCTCTTTTCTATATAGTTTTACTTCTTGATTAACCTTCACATGTTTTCTTAGTTAGTAGGTTTGCCTAGCAGAGGTATGCAAGGTTTGAGGGGGAGTATGTGCTTGAAAAGGAATAAAACCTATTGAAGAAGAAAAATGTCTTTCTTCAAAGAAGTCTTTTCACAGATCCTCTGTGATAACTCTCAGAGGCTCTTTGAACGGTTCCTCTGTCGATACTTCTTCTTAAGATTTTAAATGTTTTTGTTTTGAGGGGGAGCCATGGAAGTTGGCTTCAAGGGGGAGTTTTGAATTGAAAATTAAAATCTCAGAAGGTGCCAAAACTTTTGAAGTATTTTGATCTCAGAGGTCAACTCATCAGAACCTCTGGTGCTTCTATCAGAGGCTCTGTGGGTCWGAACTGAGCAAGTACTCATCTCTCTGAGGATTTTCAAACCGTTTAGGTAAATAAAGGTGTAACATGTTAGAAGGCCCCGCACATATCACAGAGGCTCT
>NW_020203101.1:3973-10912 GCF_001531365.2 Cynara cardunculus var. scolymus | reverse complement strand
TTATCTATTATTGATATGGTGCGCGTGGTTCTATGGATAAGGGTTAAAGTTGACCACGCGCGTGTCAGAAACGGGGGCGCACGTCATCAATCGTGTGTCTTCCCAACACCGCGTGTCATATTTTTGATTCGTCGCTCCCAATAGCCACTCATCACGATATATTACCAACGAAACGGTTTGCTTGCAAAATTCCTCACTATAAATACTCTTCCCCCCAACATAAATCCCTTCACTTCTCTAAAATCTCCAACCTGCAAAATCTCAAGCTTTCCAAAAACCTGCAACTATGTCTTGAAGCTCAGCATCCGCCTCCGCTCAATCTGAAAACAACTCAAGCGACAATGAAGTAAACCAATCCCAAGCACTCACTTCTCATGCCCTATCGTTCTTCCAAAATCGATATGAGAGAGTGGTACTTGTAAAGAAACCTAACAACTACTATTTTGCTCCCTCACCAACTGGCTTCCTAGAATACACATATCCTCTTCTCGAAATCCTTCGCAATCATCCTATATATTACGCTCTCACAGCAACTAAACCTACCCCAGAAACCTATATTACCCAATTTTTGCTCAGTTCATATATTACTACCCTGAAGAATTCTGGATTAAGCATAGTAGGTTATGCTTCATACCCTACTGTCAAATCTCCTGTTCTAATGGAAATGAATGTAAATACCCTGTGCACAGCCCTGCATCTACCCTTCTTGGAAGATCTTAATTTGGATACCTTCGCTCCATCTCCTACAGACRCAKAATTGATCGAGTTCCTTGAATTTCACTCCTACACAGCAAAGACAAAAATCGTAAAACGGACTGAATTCAAAAGGAAGGGCCTTCCCCCTATGTGGAACACTCTGTTCTCAATAATTAATTGTTGTTTAACAGGGAAGGTCGGCAGCCACGACCGAGCTTCACATGCCATGCTTTCCATTGTTTATGGAATCTACTTTAATCTACCCCTAGATTACGCACAACTCATCTATGATGATATGGTGAGTCTTATAAAAAAGAAGTGTGCTACTCAAAAAGGTGAGAAATCAAAGGTGAAGGCATAGAAGAAAGCCAAAGAAGACCTCAATCACCCAAACTTAATCCTACAAAGGTTCTTTGGCTTGGTCTTTGGAGATATGATAGCAGAGAAGYTKCCCTCTGCAGAGCCAAATGCACGGCTATACCCAATGAAGGAGTTCCACCCTACAGAGCATGAGGTAGGGTACAGAAGCCCAAGGTCACTATCAAAAGCCATGCTCAAATACCTTAGCAGAGGAGATAGGAAAGCGTATAGACGTGGATACAGGAGGCCAGAGCCGGTCCCTGAAACCCCTCCACGCATAGGTATCCCCATAGGGGAGAGAGTGCATAAAATAAGGGTTGAGGGAAGAAAGGAGGAGCCTGCAGAGGCTAGGGAGATGAGTGAGGAAAGACCAAGGGTAGTTAGTCGCCCACGAAGCTCTAAGAAGGCAAAGAAGACTCACAAGGATGTTGATCCTTCTGAGAAAATGAAAGGGAAGAAGAGACCCGCAGAAGAAGAGGGTCCAAGCAGTCCTCTGCCAAAACCGAAAAAGAAGAAATCGAAGAAGGCCCAACCCACAGAGGTTGAGGTCGCAGAGGCAGAAATCCAAGAAAGCCCAGCAGAGGCTGCTCCTAAGCGCAGATGGTCGCGCAAGACTGTTCAAGTAGAGTCCCCAACAGAGCAAATTCACAATGTAATCTTCGACCTCCAACAAAGGTTTACAGCGCCCACAGAGGTGACAAATTTGGGGACAGAAGTCGTACTAGACGACGAAGAGGAAGAAGTGGAGTTAGAAGAGGGTGAAAAAGATGCCGAAGGCACACATCCAAGCCCCCCCCAGTGCAACCCACATTTTTAGGAACCATGTTCTAGAGGGAATCCCTATTGAAGAAAGCGTGCACACRCTGAACCCAGCCCAAACCTACCTCGCAGATGACATTCTTTCGTCCTCTGTTGAATGCACAGTCCGGGAACCTCAATCTACTCCAACATCCTCTCAAAAGGATGGTGGTTTTACAATAAAAGTCCATTCGCCCAAGGACTCGACACTACAAAGAAAGGCATCTGTTGCCCCTCCACATATGAGTGAACCACCAAGTCATGCTTTAGAGGCATGCAAGAGAATCACAGAGGCTGCGGGTCTAGAAGGCCCAAAGTCTCCACTCGATCCCTCTGCCCAATTAGGCTCTGAACCTATTAGGCACGAAATCGACAGAACACCATTAGGCTCTCCAATTGGGAATGTCCGAGGATCTGGTGGAAGTCCCCGAGATGACATCGTAAAATCAGTCACTGAGGGCGCCTTACACTCCAAGGCTACTACGTCACCATGTGTTGGTGATCTAGGTTCCTCGAGTGCCTATGTGACGAAGGAGGAGTTACAAACCTTTGCCACATAGGTAATCAAGAGGATGCATGAGTTGAAAAGCTTGTTCTCCTCCTCACCGGCGACAGAGGCACTTACACCTCTAACAGAGGCTCTGAAGGAGTTTACTTCTACAAATTCTAAACTCAAGGCGACCTTATCAGCCCTTCAGAGCTCTGTCCCCAATAAGGCTGATCTAACGATACCAATTGTTGGATCTTAAATTCAGCTTTGATATTGATCTAATACTCTAGAAAAGCTCTTGAACAATGAAGTGCAGCGGAAGTAATAATGAGAGCAAAACAGAGTATTAAGAACACACATTATTGATGAAGAAGACGAACACAGGAGAATTGCTTCAAAGGTTTTTCAATCAATTGAATTGAAAAATTTGACGATTACAATACAGGAAGCACCACCGATTACAAAGATCCTATCCGCTATTTATACTAGTTCCTAATGACCATAGAGACCAGATCTTGACGCTTGTCTTCATCTGAGTCGTCCAAATAAAGTCGATTATTCCCTAGTCACGTGAGAAGCATATGCAGCTAACAACCTTTGAAAACTGATGGAACATAAACTTCACAGAAGACGAAATCCGCAGACCCTCTGTGAGCCATCTCAGAGGCTCTGCTATAATTGGCTTCCATGTTTTATATTACAGAGGACTATTTTCCAGTACCTCTATGAGACATACCAGAGGTTCTGCCACTCTTAACTTGATCGATCAAACGACTTCTGTCGTTAGTCCTCTGTGGTCTTCTGTGGAGTTAACCTTCTGTCAAAACTTGCAGTATACTTTTTCTATACTTTTACAAAATAGGAATAATTGAGATAACAATCTCCCCCTAAGTATGAAAAAGTAATTTTGGACAGTTGGGTGCAAGAATTGACTTATGAAAAAATACAAGAGAAGATTAATCTCATCCTCTGAAAAAGAATTACAATACTGAAAGAATTAAATGATAGTGCAGGCGTACACTATTACAAGAGATTACTCCGTAGCAGAGTTTGGAAAATCGTCTATGGCATATTGCAGGTTAGTCTTGACAGTCTTGTAGACCTTGAAAATCCATTCTCTGAAAGAGACTTCTATCTTGATTGTTTCCAGAAGGTTGGTCACTTCATCCGCCCTTATTCTCCCTTTTTGCACCTATGTGACCACCAAGTTCAACACCCACTCGAGAGACTCTGTGGAAAACTTGTGCATCTCTTTTGGATCGAAGAATAATAGAATATCATCCTTGTCCAAGAAAACAAACCAAAAGATGGGATTGTGGACAATGGTGTTGGGATGAAATCTAAGCAGCCAACTGGGTCTATTCTTTGGAGGAGAAATTTTCAGATCTGGCTGGGCCAACCTTATCGCGATGTCAAAATCTTTCTGGCAGTAGAATTTGACTTGAGCGCGCATTACCTCAATCAACCTTCTGAGAGAAATCGAATATGTTGACCTCCTCTCCATGTATTTGTTCAAGATCTTGTGTAAGAATATTAGGTCAAATACGCAGAGGTTGTGGAGGACAGCATCTGTGAAAGAGTAAAGGTTGCCATCATCCCTCTTCATCACGTATTGAGTGTATAGCACAGTCTTCTTTAGCATAGTGCGCGGAGAAATGGTTTCGAGTGAAGTGATCACATGCTCTGAGAAGACCTGCTCTGGTGGCCTGGTGAGTTTCGAGAAGTGGAACTTTGCAATGGCAGAGGGCATTCCTATTAGCTCTGGGTTATAAGGGGGCTCTATGTCTGTTGATTAGTAACGCCACCGCAAAATCTCCTCAACAGTGGTTACGGGCTCTGTGCACACCCTTTGTGTAGGAATCTTGTTCATCGATTCAATGATCTCATATACCCTCCCCGCTGTGACAGACTCTGGTGTTCTGGATTCTTCTTCGAGTATAGGCCTCTGTGTAGACCCCTCTGGTTAGATTTGGCTTGACAGTTCCTACCAGAGCGTCAAACGTACCCGTGGACGTTTCTTCCGGTATCTTTGCAAGTTTGGAAGAAGAGCCTTCTCCGACTATGGGGATGGAGGCCCTGCCCTTTTTCGCCTGTGCCTCTGCCACAGAAGCCTTTAGTACTCGAACAAGATCAGGGTCATCATATTCTTCTTCATTGACCTCCTCSAGCGTGTCAGAGCTTGACCCCTTTTGTGGCGACTCCTCTACTGCTTTACCCTTGCCTTTCCCCTTAGGCTCTGGAGATTTGTCTTTTCAGAATAGGGCAGCAACATAGTCCACTATTTTTAGTGGTTTGGTAGAGGTTGTCTTCTTTGGTTCTGTCTTTTTCTCCCCCTCATGACGATCAGGGTCATCACCTCCCTAATCATCATGGATTTGAGTGGCCTCTATCTTGCATGTAGTGAGGGGAGCCTTCTTCAATCGTCTTAAAACTTTGGAAGCCACCTTCTCCATCTTTCAATAACCACCTCAACATTCACAGAGGCATTGTTGATGTCAATATCTATGGCCCACTTCAAGGTAGAGACGCATCAATAGATCTCATTTCTGAAGTTGTTACCCTCTGCGACGAGTTTCTTTGTGCAGTCTCTTATTGATTCGTTGGTTGCTCGGGCTTCCTTGAGAAGATGGTCATTGAAAAGATGGAGAAGGCGGCTTCCAAAGTTCTAAGACGATTGAAGAAGGCTCCCCTCACTACATGCAAGACAGAGGCCACTCAAATCCATGATAATCAGGGAGGTGATAACCCTGATCGTCATGAGGGGGAGAAAAAGATAGAACCAAAGAAGACAACCTCTGCCAAACCACTAAAAATAGTGCATTATGCTGCAGTCCTATTCTCAAAAGACAAATCTCTAGAGCCTAAGGGGAAAGGCAAGAGTAAAGCAGTAGAGGAGTCGTCATAGAAGGGGTCAAGCTCTGACATGCTCGAGGAGGTTAATGAAGAAGAATATGATGACCCTGATCTTGTTCGAGCACTAAAGGATTCTTTGGCAGAGGTACAGGCGAAAATGGGCAGAGCCCCCATCCCCAGAGTCGGAAAAGGCTCTTCTTCCAAACTTGCAAAGATACCGGAAGAAACGTCCATGGGTACGTTTGACGCTCTGGTAGGAACTATCAGGCCAATCCTACCAGAGGGGTCTACCCAGAGGCCTATACTCGAAGAAGAATCCAGAAAGCCAGAGTCTGCCACAGCGGGGAGGGTATCTGAGATCATTGAATCCATGAACAACATTCCTACACAAAGGGTGCGCATAGAGCTCGTAACCACTGTTGAGGAGATTCTACGGTGGCCTTACTCATCAACAGACAAAGAGCCCCCTTATGACCCAGAGCTAACAGGAATGCCCTCTACCATTGCAAAATTCCACTTCTCGAAACTCACCAGGCCACCAGAGCAGGTCTTCTCAGAGCATGTGATCACTTCACTCGAAACCATTTCTCTGTGCACTATGCTAAAGAAGACCGTGCTATACACTCAATACGTGGTGAAGAGGGATGATCGCAACCTTTACTCTTTCACAGATGCTTACCTCCATAACCTCTACGTATTTGACCTAATATTCTTACATAAGATCTTGAACAAATACATGGAGAGGAGGTCAACATATTCGATTTCTCTCAGAAGGCTGATTGAGGTAATGCGAGCTCAGGTCAAATTCTACAACCAGAAAGATTTCAACATCGCTATGAGGTTGGCCCAGCCAGATCTAAAAATTTCTTCTCCGAAGAACAGACCCAATTGGCTGCTTAGATTTTATCCCAACACCATTGTCCACAATCCCATCTTTGGGTTTGTTTTCTTGGACAAGGATGAGATTCTAAGATTCTTCGATCCAAAAGAGACGCACAAGTATTCCACAGAGTCTCTCGAGTGGGTGTTCAACTTGGTGGTGACATAGGTGCAGAAAGGGAGAATAAGGGCAGATGAAGTGACCAACCTTCTTGAAACAATCAAGATACAAGTCTCCTTCAGAGAATAGATTTTCAAGGTCTACAAGACTGTCAAGACTGACCTTCAATATGCCGTAGACGATTTTCCTAACTCTGATGTGGAGTAATCTCTTGTAATAGTGTAGGACTGCACAATCTTTTAATTCTTTCAGTTATGTAATTCTTTTTCAGAGGATGAGATTAATCTGCTCTTGTATTTTTTCATAAGTCAATTCTTACACCCAACTGTCCAATTTTTCATACTTAGGGGGAGATTGTTAGCTCAATTATTCCTATTTTGTAAAAGTATAGAAAAAGTATACTGCAAGTCTTGACAGAAGGTTAACTCCACAGAAGACCACAGAGGACTAACGATAGAAGCCGTTTGATCGATCAAGTTAAGAGTGGCAGAACCTCTGGTATGTCTCATAGAGGTTCTAGAAAATAGTCCTCTGTAATATAAAACATGCAAGTCAATTACAGCAGAGCCTCTGAGATGGCTCACAGAGGGTCTGCGGATTTCGTCTTCTGTGAAGTTTATGTTCCATCAGTTTTCAAAGGTTGTTAGCCGCATATGCTTCTCACGTGACTAGGGAATAATCGACTTTATTTGGACGGCTCAGATGAAGACACGCGTCAAGATCTGGTCTCTAAGGTCGTTAG
>NW_020203101.1:0-3883 GCF_001531365.2 Cynara cardunculus var. scolymus | reverse complement strand
TGTGTTCATCTTCTTCATCAATACTGTGTGTTCTTAATATTCTGTTTTGCTCTCATTATTACTTTCGCTGCATTTCATTGTTCAAGAGCTTTTCTAGAGTATTAGATCAATATCAAAGCTGAATTTAAGATCCAACAGACATCATCAAGGCTCTCACCATCTTTAGCCTTGAACTCTTCATACGCAAAAATGCAATTAGTAATCTTCAATTGAGTTCCCACTCTAGAACCCATCATCATCTTTTTAATCTGAACCCACATGTTGGGACCAGATGATTTATGGCTGTCAATACTGGTGTAGATATCATTGGTCAGTGCTTGAATTTGTTGGACTTGCAAAGCACATCAACATGGGCTCTATCTTTTTCTTGAGCAGTGTATCTGAATTTCTCCTTGACGACCCTTTGAGCAAGTCTGCCTTCTTCTGGAACAGCAAGTGTCTCTCTGTAGAACACATCAGGACCTTCCATCAAGGACTCCATAATCAGATCACCTTCTTTCATTCTCTCTATAAAATTGAGGAATATGTCCCTCCATTGATTATAGTCTCCTCTAAACAGCACTAGTGGCTTGGTGTTAGTACCAATAGCCATTGCTTCTCTTGAACTCATTTTATCAGTTAGTATGATGTATGATCAACTGCAGTTCAAATTTTGTATTAAAGGATTAGAATTAAAAATATATTAGATAAATCTCAAAAAAGAATATGCACACATTCAGAACTTAGAAAAATTTAAGCACACAAGCTTATCCGGATTAGAAATCCRGTCAAGCTTATCTGGATTAGAAGTCCGGACAAAGAAGACTTGAAATTTTCAACTTAAACAAGTTATCTAGAATAGAAGTCCGGACAACAAGGAACTTTAAATCGCACAAAGATATCACATAATCCGGAAGAGAAATCCGGTGAGTTTCAACACTTAGTCAAAATTTAAGCAATTAAAGAATTTCAATACGGACAAAGCACAAAACTCAATTTGGATGAAAAATCTCAAATCGGACGTTTTCAACACTTAGAAAAAATTTCAAAATGAAATAAGGACATAAAAAGTCAACAAGTCAACAAATCAAGGTCAGCTAAGTCAACTAGTCAAAGTACGAACAAGTCCGCTTAGAATCAAATTCGCTCAAAAAGTCAAAGATTTAAATCGATCACAAAAGAAAGTCAAAGTCCGTTCATGAATCCGTTCAAGAAGTCAAAGTCAAAGTACGATCACTCAACACATTCAACAATTCAATATAAATGGTAGAGAAAATCGCACAACCTTACACTTAAATCGCTCACCAAATCACTCAGGGTACACCGGACTTCAAATAAATCGCACAAATCACAAGATAAATCGCACAAAACACAAACTACTTACCAAGCGGATTACCTAAATCGCTCACTAAATCGATCAAGAGTCCAACAATTTACCTTTTAAACCGATCAAGACTTACCCGGTTTATCCTAATCCGATCAAAATCAATTCACAAAAAAAAAATTACAAGTCTTAAATCGAACAAGCTTTAAACGATATACAATTAAATCGAACAAGAGTTACCCGGACTAGTATTCAAGCAAAAACACAATTTTAACAATTTTTCACCAAAAAATTGGTCAAAACTTGGAAAATATGAATTTTTGAAGAACACCAGCAAATTTCGAAAACCCAAAATCGATCAAAACAGATTCAAAACTTGTTTAAAATCAAAATTAATGTGAATCAAAGTTGTTCAAAATCAGATCGCGAATTCAGCAATGTAAGATTTAACAATTAACAGTCAATATTCAAATGATTTAGGCCAAAAATCGATTCTGGAACGAAGAACACTATGAATAGATGATGAACACGAAGAACAGATCGATCAATCCTCTAAAAATTCGTGCAAAATTCTTGAAAATTTTGTTTAATCCTCTAATTAAATTGCTGCAGCTTGCTCTGATACCAATTGAAATGCCGAAATTCATAAAATTTTTACCATGATCTTCATGAATTAGAAATAAGATGAAGTTTAGAGAGAAATTAACACCAAATCTCTTGTGTATTACTTGAGAGAGAATTACAGCTCTAATCAGGAATTACATAATTGATTATCACTAATTACAAAGCTAAACACTATTTATACTAAGGAAAGCATTAAACTAACTATTACAAAGCATATAAAATAGATAACTTGAATACAATCAATAACGCACATACTTGAACCCAACAAAAATATATTCTTTCCACCGCCTAATGATTTTTATATTAAAAGATATCCATAACTTCCTCATCCTATATATAAAAGAAAGAGGATAAAGTAAAAACCTTATTAGTTCACTATTTTACAAAATATACAAGAGAAATTTAAAGGCAGTGAAAGCATTCTTGAAGAAAAGAATTGTTGTTTAAAGAATTTGTTAAATTGTTGTGTGATAACCTGCAGAATCTGTGTTATCAAGGTGAGTTTTATTAATCTTTTTATTTATAACCGTAAGTTTATAATCTGCTGTAAAATCCTATAATCGGTAGTTAYAAATGATTGAAATTTAGAAAGAATCTGTGGGAACTATTCGTATACAGTTTTCAAAGAAATGTTTTATGGTACAAAAATTAGAACATGTTTCGAAAAGATTAAACAGAAACTGTTCGTTAGAAACATTTTTAAAACAATGCCCTGTTTGGGAAGAATAACATGAGTTGAGCAATTTGATCTAGAACAGAGTGTTCTTATGAGTTGAAAGGTTTGAATATAAACATGTGTTAAGAATATGATTTGGATAAAAACTATGAACAAGGTTCACTTTGACAGAAAGGTCTACAGCCTGTCATTTGATGAATTAGTTCATATGAATTTCAGGGGAAATAAGGATGGTCGTTGTGTATGATGGATAACTATTGCTACAAGCAGGGGATTATGGGTGTAATAAGGATGTTCGTTGTGTGTGTATGCATGGTATAACTCTTACTATTATATCTAATAAGATTACAACATATTAGAATTTTTTGTTCTTGGTGATTTAAGGATTCAGAGATGTTGTTATTGGAAATAGTAGTATTGATGTTATGATTATGGGAAAATATGGCCTATGGTCATTGGTTTTGACAAGAAGTATTTTGGAACAAAATGTACATTTTATGAAGAACCAGAGGAGCTCAGGTTAGTCCTCACTATTGAACCAGAGGGTTCTTATTATTGATTTGATAAATATGCAAATTTTTACTAAACGTATTAGTTGGATCGAAGGTTCTGTATCTATTGATAAGAGCTTCTGTGTCAAAATTCATGTTTTAAGAAGTTTTAAGAAAAAACAAATTTTATACTTAGTGTTTGATACAAAAGACAGACCAGAGGGGCTCTTGTCGACTTACACGTTGAACTTGAGACTCTGGTTGGTCAGAACCTTTGAACCAGAAGCTCTGGTTAGTACAACAAGAGGCTCTGGTCGAGTAAGAGCTCTGTATGACTACACTTTTTATGAGAAAAAGGCTATCTTACTTAATTAAAAGCTTAATGAAAGAACATTAAGAAATTATATGAACCAGAAGCTCTGGTTAGTACAACCAAATGCTCTGATCGAAAAACTAGAAACTTTGGTAGAACCAGAGGGGATCTGGTCCTGTTTTATTAAAATATATTCCAAGTATGGTTTAGAACCAGAAGCCTGATGGACCAAGTCAGAATGTGATTTTAGTCCTTGCTACATGAGATGGATTATTTGAAATAAATGTTTTTGGTGATCTTCACTTTATATTACATAAAAGGGAACCTCACTAGACATTCATGTCTAACCCTTATTTTGTGTTTTCAAAAATATGTGTGCAGGTAATGATAATAAGGGTAAGAGCATTTTGTGAATTACTTCTGTTATATCCCAGATCTGAGAGTAGAACGATTTACACTAGAAGTTTGAAAGAGAA
>NW_020203100.1:22308-23793 GCF_001531365.2 Cynara cardunculus var. scolymus | reverse complement strand
CCATGGATATTTGGGCAAAATTAGAAAAACAGATTGAAGGAGGTAAGAAAACACTCAAGAACAATCGAGCAATTTGCATTGACGAATACCACAGCTTCAAGGCAAAAGAGGGTGAATCCCTGTCGGACACATATTCTAGACTAAACACCCTAATTAGCAATTGCAAAAGGTATGGAGTAATGTGAACGGAAGGGGACAACAACTCCCTGTTCTTGAAGAGCCTTGGAGTTGAATGGATGCACCTAACCATATCCATGAAGGCCACCTTAGATTTGGAAATGTGGACTCTGGCTGACTTATTTGGCTCTCTTAAAAGTCAAGAGCCTCAAGTTCTACAAATGAAAAAGAACTATGGTGGTCCACTTGCTCTAGTTGCAGAGGATGGCAGCTCTGGAAAGGGGAAAGGAACACAGAAGGAAGAGAAGGAGAAGCAGAAGAAGAAGGTACTGATAGCAGAGAGTGACGAAAGTTCTGATGAAGAAGTTTCGATGAAGGAGATGATGAAAACTCTGGCCTTGATCACCAGAGAATTCAGAAAGGGTGGTGAGAGGAAGGTATACAAAAGTTTCAATAGAAGAAACTTCACAGAGGGAGGTAGATCGGATGCAGGTGAGAAGGAGCAGAAGCCCTCGCAGAAGGTTGAGGAGCAGAAGAAGGAAGAGTCGAAGGAAGGATGCTTTAGATGTGGCAAGCCAGGCCACTTTGCTGCAAATTGCTGGTCAAAAGGGCCAAAGGCTCCACAAAGGGGTCCTAGAGATGCAGCCTTCTACAAAAAGAAGGCTAACTACTATCAGCAGAAGTCTCTACTAGCTCAATCAAGTGAGTTATTAACTGATGAATCCTCTAATGAAGACAAACAGAAGGGTCTCCTTGCTTGGGAAGACTCAGACACAGAGGATAAGCTCTTCTGTGGGATGGGTAATATCGACTCTGATTCCTCTAAAAGAAAGGACCAAGAGGTTTCTACTTCTTACTCTACTGAATCACTTGATCTATACACAGAGATCGTCGATAACCTCGATTCATGTCATTTGGAGAATTTCAAGCTAAAAGAAAAACTTTCTCTTTGTGAAAAAGAAGTCATTCTTCTCACAGAGGAAAGAAACAGATTTTTCAAAATGTTCGAAGAAGCTCAAACAAAGTTTATAAATTTGGAAAATTCTTCAAAGGAAAAAGTTTGCCGAGGTTCAAAAAGATTTAAAAAATAAGGTGGATGAGTTAAGGAAGTTGGAGCATGAGAAGTATAATATTACTTCTGTCAAAGAATTCTTCCAAAAGGAAAGAGAATTTTTGCACCAAGACGTTCTTGACAGAGAGCTCAAAATTAAAAAAAATCAAGAGGCTCAAAATGTTTACAAAAAGGTAAAACTTAATATGGGCAGAAGAGGTATAGGTTTCTCAGAATTTGATAACAAACCTGGTKTTAAATCCAACAAAACTCTTGAGATTACCTTTAGATCCTCTAAAAATCTTAAAAGTAATATT
>NW_020203100.1:15148-21003 GCF_001531365.2 Cynara cardunculus var. scolymus | reverse complement strand
GAAGAAGCTTGGCTCTGCATACCAGGTTCTGTCATCTAAACTTTCACACTCTTTACAAGCTGGTTAGGCTAAGTTTAGTCAAGGGACTGCCCAATATAAAATTTGAAAAAGACCATCTTTGCTCAGCTTGTGAAATGGGAAAACTCAAAAGTTCTTCTCATAAATCCAAGTCTGATCCTTCCTTTGATAAGCCTCTGCAAATGCTTCATGTGGACCTTTGTGGTGCTATCTCTGTGCAAAGTCTTGGAGGAAAGAAGTACATCTTAGTACTCATTGATGAATTTTCAAGATTTACTTGGGTAAAGTTTATTCGTAAGAAATCTCAAGTTTCCTGTGTAATAATCAATCTCTTAAAGAGACTCCAAGTTCTTCATGCTCTTCAGGTTAGGATACTTTGAAGTGATAATGGCACAGAGTTCATGAATTCTGTGATAGAAGAGTACCTGGCCTCTGTTGGAATAACTCATAACTTCTCATCCCCAAAGACTCCACAATAGAATGGAGTAGTGGAGAGGAAGAACAGGACGCTGGTTGAAGCTTCCAGAACAATGCTAAATGCCACTGGGCTACCACTCTCAATCTAGGCAGAGGTTGTCTCTGCGGCTTGCTACACGCAGAATAGGTCCTTGGTGGTAAAGAGATTTGAGAAGACACCCTATCAGAAGACCAAACATCAAGTTCTTCCACGTGTTTGGATGTAAATGCTTTGTGGTGAATGAAAGAGAGTCCGTAGGAAAGTTTGAGCCCAAGGGAGATGATGCAATATTTATTGGCTATGTATAGGACACTGCTGCATACATAGCATACAATCCTAGAACTCAGATTGTGGTTGTTAGCACAAATGTVAAATTTGATGATTCTTTTCAAGTGACAAAAGATAAGTTCACTGAAGAGTTGAAAATTCAAGCTAACAAGTCACCTAATGCTACAATCACTCCAGACTTAGAACAACTTTTTGCAGAGTGGTATGAAGATGACAAGGAACCAGAAAGACCCTCTGCAGAAGGTGAAAGACAAGATCAAGCATCAAGAGCCAGTTCATCCACAACATCTATCATAGAGCGAGCACCTCCCATTTCATCCTCTGTGACCACTTCCCCAGAAGCTTCCCCACCAGAAGCTACCCAAATAATTGAAAGTCCTCCAGACTTATCCTCAAATCAAGCTCAAGAACCTGAACAAGACTCTGCATCTCTACCCCAATCTCAAATTGATCAAGAAACAGTCCCCTCTGTCCAACCACCACATGTTACAAAATGTACCAAAAGCCATCCTCATTTTCAAATCACTGGAGAACCTTCTGCCGGTGTTAAGACGCGAGCAACTGTAAATTTCTGCTTATTTACTTGTTTTGTAAGCGAAATTGAACCTAAAACAGTGGCAGAGGCTCTGGCAGATTCCTTCTGGGTTGATACTATACAAGATGAGCTCGTTCAATTTGACAGAAACCAGGTATGGACTCTTGTACCTCTGCCGACTGGGAAGCTTGCTATTGGCATCAAGTGGGTTTTTTGCAATAAGAAGGATGAACAAGGCGTGGTGGTGAGGAACAAGGCCATATTAGTTGCTAAAGGATATTGGCAGGAAGAGGGTATCGACTATGAAGAAACCTTTGCCCCTGTGGCTAGACTAGAAGCTATTCATATCTTTATAGCATATGCTGCTCACAGAGGGTTCAAAGTGTTCCAACTGGATGTCAAGTCAGCCTTCTTGAATGGCAAACTCAAAGAAGAAGTTTATGTCAAGCAATCATCAGGGTTTGAAAGTGATAAGTATCCGAACCACGTCTATTTCTTAGACAAGGCTCTGTATGGTCTCAAACAGGCTCCCAGAGGATGGTATGATCGCTTGTCTATCTTTCTTACAACCAAGGGTTTTCACAGAGGTACGACAGATATTACTTTGTTTTACAAGAAACAGAACGATGATAATTTGCTTGTACAAATATATGTTGATGGCATAATCTTTGGTGCAACTAACATTTCTATGTGCAAAGAGTTTGAGTTCTTGATGCAGAGTGAGTTTGAGATGAGCATGATGGGAGAGCTCACTTTCTTCTTAGGTCTACAAGTGAAGCAATCCTCCAAAGGAATATTCATAAACCAATCCAAATATGTTCATGACCTATTGAAGAAGTACAAAATGAATGACGCCTCTCCCATGAGGACTCCCATGGCCCCTGGCCAAAAACATCATAAGGACATTAATGGTCCTTCTGTAGAGTGCAAGCTCTACAGAGGAATAGTTGGATCCCTCTTATATTTAAGTGCAAGTAGGCCTGATATCATGTTTTCCACGTGTATATGTGCTAGGTATCAGGCAAACCCCAAGGAATCACATCTTAGTGCAGTAAAGAGGATCCTTCGATATTTAAAGAAGACACCAACTCTAGGACTTTGGTATCCTCTGTATTCCAACATCGATCTTGTGGCTTATATGGATTCAGACTATGGTGGATGCCAAATTGACAGAAAGAGCACCTTTGGAAGCTGTCAGTTTCTTGGAGGAAAGCTGGTTAGTTGGTCTTCAAAGAAACAGAATTGTGTATCAACTTCCACAGAGGCTGAATATGTAGCCGTTGCAAGTTGTTGCTCACAAGCTCTGTGGATACTCTGTCAACAATATCCCGATCCTCTATGATTCAAAGAGTGTTATTGCTATATCAGCCAATCCTCTGCAACATTCAAAAACAAAGCATATCGACATAAGGTACCATTCCTTAAAACATCATGTTGAAGAAGGTAATGTCGAATTATACTTTGTAAAATCTGAATTTCAATTGGCTGACCTCTTTACCAAAGCCCTTGATGAGAAAAGGTTTAATTTCCTTGTTGAGAAAATAGGAATGACATGTCCAGAGTTCTAGTTGTTGAATGTCTTATTTATTTATTCTTTTGTATAAAGTTGTTTTCTCTTTTATTTATTAATTTCATTATTTTTTATATATATTTTCTTTTAAATTTCATTCTGTTTATAGTTTTAATTTCTTGATTAACTTTCTCTTGATTTCATAGTTAACAGGTTTATCTTGCAGAGACTTGCAAGGTTTAAGAGGGAGTATGTGCTTTAAAATAATAAAACCTTTTGAAGAAGAAAATTGTTTTTCATCACAGAAGTCTTTTCACAGATCCTCTGTGATAGCTCACAGAGGCACTTTGAACGGATCCTCTGTCGATACTTCTTCTTAGGATTTTAAATGGTTTTTAGTTCAAGGGGGAGCCATGGAAGCTGGCTCATAGGGGGAGTTTTGAAATGAAAATCAAAACCTCAGAAGGTGCCAAAACTTTTGAAGTATCTTGTTCTCAGAGGTCAATTCATCAGAACCTCTGACGCTTCTATCAGAGGCTCTGTGGGTTTGAACTGAGCAAGTACTCATCTCTCTGAGGATTTTCAAACCGTTTGGGTAAATAAAGGTGTAACATATTTGAAGACCCAGCATATATCACAGAGGCTTTGTTACCCTTAGGCCTCTGATAGAACTCTCTTATAGTTCTTGTCTATTGATATGGTGCGTGTGGTTATGTGGATAAGGGTTAAAGCATATCACGCGCATGTCAGAATCGGGGGCGCACGTCATCAATCGCGCGTCTTCCCAACACAACGTGTCATATTTTTGATTCGTCACACCCTTTATCCACTCATCACTTTATTTCCCCGAATAAAACGGTTCAGTTCAAATCCCGCACTATAAATACCCCCTTCCCCCCCAAAACGTAAACCTTTACAATACCTTTCTTCTCAGACGAACCTGCAATTTCTCAAGCTTTACTAAAACCTGCAAATATGTCGTCTTCCTCAGCCTCAACTCAATCGGTTAACGTCTCAAGCGACAACGAAGTAACTCAAGCCCAATAATTAACGTCTCATGCTCTATCTTTTGTCCAGAATCGATACGAAAAAGTCGTTCTTGTGAAGAAACCAAACAATTACTACTTCGTTGAGTCCTATATCACCCAATTTCTATTAAGCTCCTACATAACTACCCTAGACAACACTGGACTAAGCATCGTTGGTTATGCTTCTCACCCAATCAACAAATCCTTGGTACCTATGGARCTGAATGTTGACAAACTTCGAACAGCCCTGCATCTACCATCTTTGGAAACTCTTAATTTGGATGCTTTCGCCCCAACCCCAACAGATGATGAATTAATTCAATTTCTTGAATTTCATTCATATGCTACCAAGACCCAAATCATTACAAGGACACAATTCAAACGCAAAGGACTTCCTCCAATCTGGAATACCCTGTTCTCCATCGTGAATTGATGTCTAACAGGGAAGGTCGGCAGCCATGACCAGACCTCTCACGCTATGCTTTCAATTGTTTATGGAATTTATTATAACCTGCACCTCGACTACGCACAACTTATCTTTGAAGACATGGTTGGACTAATCAAGAAAAAGTGTGTGACACAGAGGGGTGAGAAGTCGAAAGTGAAGGCATAGAAGAAGGCCAAAGAAGACCTCAACCATCCAAACCTAATTCTACATAGGTTTTTTGGCCTAGTCTTTGGGGAATTGATAACAGAGAAGCTGCCCTCTGCCGAGCCTAACGCCAGACTGTATCCTTTTAAGGAGTTCCATCCGATAGAGCATGAGCTAGGGTACAGAAGCCCCAGACCACTATCTAGAGCCATGCTCAAATACCTTAGTCATGAAGATAGGAAATCATAGAGACGTGAATTTAGGAGGCCAGAGTCGGTCATTGAAACCCCTCCACGCATAGGAATCCCTTTAGGAGGGAGAGTTGAAAAAATGAAGGTCGAGGGAAGACAGGAGGAGCCAGCAGAGGCTAGACAGGTGAGTGAGGAAAGACCTAGAGTAGCAGGTCCCCCACCTAAGAAGCCAAAGAAGACACAGAAGGGTGTTGATTCTTGGGCAAAGTTATAGAGGAGTCGCCATAGAGGGGGTCGAGCTCTGAAACGCCACAGGAGATAAACGAAGAAGAGTACGACGACCCAGAACTCGTTCAAGCATTAAAGGCATATTTGGCAGAGGCTCAAGAAAGAAAGGGCAGAGCCCCTATCCCCATATCTGGAGAAGGCTCATCCACCAAGATGGCGAAGGAGGAAACGTCCACAGGTACGTTCGACGCTCTATTAGGAACTGTCAAACCTATCCTAGCAGTGGGGTCTACCCAGAGGCCGATTCTAGAAGAAGAAGAAACCAGAGTGCCAGAATCTGCCACAGTGGGAAGGGTGTATGAGATCTTTGATTCAATGATCAAAATCCCTACGAAGAAGGTGCGTACAGAGCCTGTAACCACTATAGAGGAGATTCTGCGGTGGCGCTATTCTGCCGTAGACACAGAGCCCTCTTACGATCTAGAGCTTACAGGTATACCCCCTGCAGCTGCGAAGTTTCACTTCTCAAAGCTTACTAAGCCACGCGAGCAGGTGTTCTCAGAGAACGTGATGACCTCTCTTGAAACAATATCTCCAAGAACAATGTTGAAGAAGACCGTGCTCTATGCTCTATATGTGGTGAAGAGGGACGACGGCAACCTATACACGTTCACAGATGCTGACCTCCACAACCTCTGTGTATTTGACTTGATCTTCCTGCACAAAATTCTTAACAAATACATGGAGAGGAGGTCAAGCTATTCTATATCGCTCAGAAGGCTGATCGAAGTTATGCACGCTCAAGTGAAATACTATAGCCAGAAGGACTTTGATATCACGATGAGGTTGGCCCAAACAGAGTTGAAGATTTCCCCTCCGAAGAACAGGCCAAGTTGGCTACTTAGATGTCATCCCAACACTATTGTCCAAAATCCCATCTTTGGGTTTGTGTTCTTGGACAAGGATGACATTCTAAGGTTCTTTGATCCCACAGAGGTGAACAAATAT
>NW_020203100.1:12550-14573 GCF_001531365.2 Cynara cardunculus var. scolymus | reverse complement strand
GTATCTTCCACAAAAGACAACAGAGGACCATCAACAGAAGCTGTTTGATCGTGCAAGTCAAGAATGACAGAACCTCTGTTGTCTCTCACAGAGGTTCTGGAAAATGGTCCTCTTGCAATAAGAACCTATAAGTCTTCTACAGCAGAGGCTCTGAGCTGGCTAACAGAGGGTCTGCGGATTCGTCTTCTATGAAGATCTTGTTCTGCTATTTTTCAAAGGTTGTTAGCTGCACGTGCTTCTCACGTGACTAGGTCTTTAATCGAATTTTTGGACGGCTTGGATGATTTCATACGTTTAGGTCATGTCAGAAAGGTCGTTAGGAGTCTAGTATAAATAGCAGTTTAGGCCTTTGTAATTTAGTGTGCTTCCGTATTGTAATCGTCTTATTTTCAATCAATTGAAAAACCTTTGAAGCTTGTAATTTAGTGTGCTTCCGTATTGTAATCGTCTTATTTTCAATCAATTGAAAAACCTTTGAAGCTATTCTATTGCGTTCATCTTCTTTATATCAATCTGTGTGTTCTTGATTAATTACTCTGTTGTGTTCTTATCTTTGTTTCTGCTGCAYTGTAATCGTCCTAAAGATCATCAAGAGTAAGAGATCAAATACCAAATCTGAATTTACAGGTCCTAACACAATGCCATCTTCGTCTTTCTTGTTTCTGAATACCCATTTGGTGCCTATTGCCGTTTTTCCCTTGGGAAGAGGCATTAGGGACCATACTTTATTTCGTTCAAACTGGAGTAATTCCTCTTGCATGGCGTTTATCCAGTTTGGGTCTTGTAGGGCTTCAGAAATCTTCTTCGGTTCAATCATACTTAAGAAGTTTGCGAAGAGACATTCATTTGCAGTAGCGGATCTCGTCTTGACACAAGAGGTTGGATCACCAAATATTTGGTGATGTGGGTGATTCTTTGTCCACTTGGTGCTTGATTGAGGTTCTGAAGCAACAGGATGCAGTTCTTCATCGACTGATGGAASTGCTTGCTCCCCCTCAACGAGATCATGATCTGAAGACACAGGAGAAGTAGATTATGAAGTAACATGAGTTTCTGGGAGAGATGTACCTTGTGTATGAGAATCTGCATGTTCATCATTGATTCTTGGTATTGATTTTGCATTTGACTCATATCCAGAGTTCACTTCTTCATCGAATATGTCTTCAAATAGTTGAGCTAGCTCTGATTCATTTGGTTTGCTCAGTGATGAATCAGATGCTCTTCTTTGAGGCACGAGTTCTGAACTGTTGTGTCCAGAAGTCCTTTGTGTAGAGTCATCGAAGGACACATTGATCCTTTCAATAACGATTTTGGTCCGTTTGATGTAGACTCTGTAAGCTTTGGCGGTTAGAGAATATCCCAGAAATATTCCCTCATCAGCTTTCTTGTCAAACTTGCCAAGATATTCTCTATCATTGAGTACAAAGCATTTACACCCAAAGATATGAAAATATTTGACATTTGGTCTTCTATGATTGATAAGCTCATATGGGGTTTTCTGGTGTCTCTTGTTGATGATGGATCGATTTTGGGTGAAGCATTCTATGGAGATTGCTTCAGCCCAGAATGAAAGTGGTAACTCCAATGAAGAGAGCATGGTTCTTGCTGCTTCCACAAGGGTTCGATTTTGTCGTTCGATCACTCCATTTTGTTGTGGAGTTCGTGCTGATGAAAAGTTTTGAGTGATGCCTTTACTGAAGAGATAATCATCAATTATGGCATTTTTGAATTCAGTCCCATTATCACTACGAACCTTCACCAATTTTTGTTGGAGAAGAACTTGTAGCCTTTTCATCACTCCAATGAGTAGGTCTGGAACTTCTGATTTCTTCTTTACGAATTCTACCCAAGTGTATCGGGAGTATTCATCGACCAATACCAGCATGTACTTCTTYCCTGACAGGCTTTGTGTTGATATTGGTCCACAGAGGTCTATATGAAGCATGTCCAATGACTTAGTGCAGGAGGTCTCTAACTTAGTTTTATGGGATGCTCTTTTTAGTTTTCCCATCTCACATGCTGA
>NW_020203100.1:7256-9027 GCF_001531365.2 Cynara cardunculus var. scolymus | reverse complement strand
CATCGTATCAATGAGAATACTTTCCATCGCATCATCCATCGGTCCAATGGTTGGTCTTTCCATCGATGCTCTGGATAGTCTATCCATCGATCCAGACTTAGTCGATTCTGCCTTGATATCTCCATTGGTCTTCTGGTTCTTCATCACTTATTGTTTTTCATTACTTTTTACATTTTGCATTATGGGTTCTAACAGTGTTACCGGGCTTTGTTTCTATGATGCAGAAACCTTTGTGAAATCTGACTTCAAGACCCTTGTCGCATAGCTGACTTATGTTTAGTAGATTGTTCTTTAATCCTTCGACATAAGCCACTTTGCTGATGGAGATATTGCCTTTGATGAGAGTGCCATATCCCTTGATTATACCCTTGATGTTGTCTCCAAAAGTCACCGACCCTCCAGATTTTTCAATGAAGGATGTCAACTGACTTTTATCACCAGTCATGTGCCTGGAGCAACCTGAGTCCATGTACCATAGTTGCACATGCTGGTCCTGCAAAACAAATTAAAGGGATTTAGGTACCCATTTCATAATGGGTCCTCATTTGTTAATGGGGGATGACGTACTCTTTTTATCGCCCTTAGCCTTTGCAGGCTTGGGTTTATTTGCATTTCCCTTGCCCCTGGATTTAGGCTTTTTCACGTTTCATTGGGTCCTACTTTATATCGATAAATGTGTTGTGTGAAGGGACAGTGATGTGTCAACATGTGATTCCTCAGGTTTTGTAAAAGAGTTAAACATTGACAAAAATGATGTTTTGGTTGTGTTTGTCTAACATTCTTTTTATTCGATGAAAACAAAGAAGTAAATCTTGTTGTTAACCCTGTCCTAACTTTGGTTGTTTTTACAAACTTCCTATCTAGTTTAGATTTTTTATTTGAAGAAGGCTTTGGCTTTACTTCTTTTCTCCTGAGGAAGGTCGGCTTTTCTTCAGCTGAATGGGAAGAAAAGTTGTGGTTAATTTCATTAGAGGGAGACCACTTCTGTTTTTGCTCACGAGTAAACTTGATGAACCTGAATGGAGTACTAGGGCCTTTTGAGTTATCTTTGGCAGATTTAGCATCTATCACTTTTCCCTTTCCTTTGCCTGAAGATTTCATTGATGAAGGAATACCAGATTTCATTGAGGACTTGAAATTTTTAGGTTTCGTAATTTTCAATGTTCCTTGGTGATTCACATCTTGTCTCTTCTTCAGATTCAGAGTCGAGAAAGTCTCTTGCTGATTTCTCAAAATCAAAATTAGCATGGATTGGAGCAGAAGATGTGGGTTCAGAGGTTGATGCTTCAGAGGGATCTTCTTGAGGTTTCATCGAAGTAAAAATCAATGAATTCTAAATTTTTCTTGGGTGATTCATCGATTCATCAGTTGATGGTTCCTCATTCGGATTCTCCTTTTTATCAACAATACTTGCTGATGGAATAGAGTTGACAAGCAAAGATTCTGGTTTTACAATAGGGTTTTCAACAATCTCTGTTTAGAAATGTCATTTCTTTCATCAGAATTCTTACATGTACTTTTCTCATATACCACATTTTCAAAATCCTGTCTTGAAATGACAGTTTTTCCATCGACTTTAACTCTTTTAAAATTTGCTTTTAGTTTTGGAGTAAAGTCGGGTTTTTGAATGCATCCAAGTTTGAAGGTGGACTCAAAGGTGAATTTGTTTGTTTCGATGAAGGATTCCAATTCATTGAATCCAATTCCTTGAGTGTCCGTTTGACCGTTTAATTTTTCAAAAACTTCTTGGGCATCTTTATACTTTTTCATC
>NW_020203100.1:4451-5751 GCF_001531365.2 Cynara cardunculus var. scolymus | reverse complement strand
TACGATTTTTCTTTGTTTTTGCTCCTCCTTCCAGTTGGCTTGCTAGTTCATCCCATAGTTCCTTGGCTGTGGAACATGTATCGAGGGACTGGAAGATTTCGTCGGGTAGGGACATGATTATCAACCTTTTGGCCTTTTTGTCAGTTTCAACTCTTTCTTTGTCATCTTCGTCCCAATGTCTTTCATCTTCGGGCATGTAGTAGGCTGGAATTTTAGGTGTCGTGTTTGTTCCTGGAACTCTTGGGACTAGAGTTTGAGGAATGTAGGGACCCTCCTGTATAGATCGAAGGAGATTCCTATCCATTCCTTCCATAAAATTTACCATTCTGATTTTCCATTGTGGATATTCCTCTCGTTGAAGAGTTGGAGGCTTTGTGAGAGAGCCAACATTATAAGCAGAATTCCAGTTSGCCATTGAGAATGTTGAAGAAGAAAATGTAATTTTTGACGAGAAAGAAGATCAAAAATTGAGAGATTTTTGAATGATCATTTTGATTGGGAAGTCAATCAATAAGCTCTGATACCAACTCTCAATAACACTAATAATCTAGTTATGAATAACCAAATTATAGTGATTTTATGAAGGAAGTTATGAAGACTCGAGAAGAAAAATAAGTATTGTGTGTCCCTATTTACTGATCAATCTTCATATTAAGCTTCATAACTTGGCAGATCTAGATAAAACTTGTAAGAACATCAAGAACACTAAGATGATAGTTGAGAGGGAAAGTCAAACATTCAAAGATCAGTCAAACCTCTTATTACGTAATCACAATATTACAATAAGCTCTCACTACACTAGTTACAAAGACATTACCCTATTTATAGGGTCAAACCTCTAAACACAAGTCAAAGTCAAACTCCTATAAGAAAAGTCAAACACGATGACTTTTACAATTATAGACAATATTTAACTTTCAAGACGAATACAATTTAATACTGATTTTCAGTCCTAACATTCTCCCCCTTTGTATTCAGACTTGAAAGAAATTCTGTACTTTGAGTCTTGTTTGAATTTGAAACATTAAGCACATTATGTCATCTTCAAAAGAATTCTTCAACTTAAAATCTTTAAGCAATCAACTGTTGAGAAAGATCTTCTAGCATTCTCCCCCTCGAATGTAGAACAGCGATTCGTAAAAGTTTAACTTTTATAAACTTTTATAAACTGTGAAACGTAAGAGCGATTCGTAAAAGCAACTAGTTTTACAATAGATCTAAACATCTATTTATACTAATCAGCTAAGAAAAAGATAACTATATAATGCTATTTTCTAGTAAATCCTCTATTAACAGATAA
>NW_020203100.1:2313-4176 GCF_001531365.2 Cynara cardunculus var. scolymus | reverse complement strand
TCCATCGGTCCTCTGGTTGAATTCCAGACTTAGTCGTTTCTGCCTTGATGTCTTCATTGGTCTTATGGTTCTTCATCACTTATTGTTTTTCATTACTTTTTACATTATGAATTGTGGGTTTAACCGATTCTGGCGATAGAATTTGAGGATTGAGAGTCAAACCTTCATCGCGATCATGGTATAGGTACTGATGGATATTCTCCATCATTACTGGTTCCCTTGGTCGCATCTCCGGACGTCTCTATAGCAACTCCATATTCACGATGATTTCATCAATTAAGCTCTGCGGAGGGTGCCTTGATGAAGAGGGAATGTCCACATGCACCTTAGTTGGTTCGGTTGACGGTTGAGTTTGGGTTATGGGTTGTGTATCGGTTGAGGGGTGTGTTTAGGTTATGGTTGTGTATCTGTTGGCGATGGGATGGTTTCTTGGGTTGGCTCATGTTGGGGTGGTTCAGGTTTATCGGGTTGTGTTTGGGCTTGAGGTTGTTGAGGTGAAGAAGGTTTGATGTTTATTTGTTCAGGTTCATTGGGTAGGATGATGAAAGTTCTGTGGTGCGAGGGGTTGGTGATGGGGTTAATGGTAGGCTTAGTGTTGGTGATGTAGTGAAAGGTGGGTTGGTTTCTGTTGGTGGAGTTGATGGATTTTCATCGGATGAGGAACTCAACACGATGGCTTCAGGTATGGTGGCAATTGGAACATGTATATTATGTACATCTTCCGAGGGCTGAGCCTCTAGTTCCCTTGCTCGGGTTCCTTGGTTTGGTGATGACGGTGGGTTTTGTGTTTAGTGATTGGATGATGTAGGTGCAGCAGATAGTGCTTCCTGAGTTGTAGCAGCCGGGTTCTACCCCTCATGAGGACCAAGACCATGATCATCTTGCTCTGGATCCTCATGCCTTGGCCTCTTCTGCGGGCGGTTGGCCAAGCACAAAGCTCTGCTTCTCTTTTTCTTGAGGCGGAGGGAGGCCAGGTAGGCTCTTATAGCCTTTCTTCTTCGATCGACCTCCATAGATTGTAGGAGGGAGGCGGTGCGTGCTTGTTGGTCAGCAAGGCTCTAAGAGAGAGCCTTGGTAGGTTGAGCCGCTCGATGAATGAATTTAGCACTTATCTCGTTAAAAGATGAGATAAGTTCCTCGGATAGAGCCCTAAGGTCGGCTCTGGTGGCATTCTCAGAGGTGGTGGATGATGAGGCTGGGGGAGGTATGGAGGTAGAGGTGGATGCGGTGGGTGGGATGGGAAGGTTGGTGATCATGGCTTTAAGCTCTGTAGCAAGGGAGGATAGGGCTTCATCGAAAGATGGTGCTGCAGGGCTGGGTGGTGGAGGTGGTGGTTGGGGTATTTGGGCTAGGATGATGGCTTGGAGTTGGTTTAGGATGGTTTATATGGTGGCCATTTGTGACAGCAGTCAAATTCGAAAACCCAGGTTAGCTTTTATTAAGATTATATTTGTGTTATTGAAAGTAATTTATAAGATTAGGAGTTAGTTAGGTTAGTTTAGTTGAAATTTTTTTAAGAATTTCCAGCAGTTGCTTAGAAAGTCCGGTTCCGACCCGAAATTATCTGAAACATCCTGTACAGTACCAAATGCTCTAATTTATACCCAATATATATAAAACACTAAGTTTTAGTGTTTTAAATATAAAACCTTTCTAGTTAAATAAATTTAGTCATCGTGGCCTTTTAATTTGAAGAAAAATGTCAAAATTGAGAAAATGGGCTTTTGTGCATTTTTGGGCTTAGTTTTATAAAAAAAAATTATGTTAGAGGGTGGGCTTGGGCCTCATGGCCAGCCCCTTCCCCTCTCTTTTCCCTCCTCTTGGCCACATATAAATAGATTCAATTTCCTTTATTCCTCATTA
>NW_020203100.1:0-1968 GCF_001531365.2 Cynara cardunculus var. scolymus | reverse complement strand
CTATGTTTCGAAAATATTGAGTCTTAAGGTGAGATTATACACCAAAAACATGTAAAATTGTTTATTTGATGGTGGTAATCCATGACCCAAACATTAGAACTCAAAAAGATAGGTAGAGTTATGATTTTATGTGAGTTTATTTCTTAAAAACCTCATATTTTGGTGCTGACAGATTATGTGCATGTGCACAAATCATCCATATCTTGTAAATGGCTTGTTCAAATGTTATGAGGTTTCCTCTAAACGTTTATTTATTGAGTTGGGGTTGTAATGCCATTGGTCTCACTAAAAAACATTGAGTTTTGACCCCCCAAATGCTCAAAACATGGTATATGTGCATCTGAGAGTTTTTCAGTAGGTAAACCCTAATTTTAACAGACATAACTCTCTAGATAATCATCCAAAATAGTTGATTTTTCTTCTGGATGTTATCTTAAAGAGTTACCTTTCAAATTCCACCGATTTCATTCAATATTGTGGTGATTTGAGGTTTTAATTACTCAAAATAAGATGAACATGCAATCTGTCCGATTCTGACAKATTTGTATATGTGTGTTCCATCGACCATATCTCTCTCAAAACTCGATGAAAAAGTATGATTCTTCTTTTGAGAGTTAAATTTATGGGTTATCTTCTACATTCAATGAAATTATGGTGTTTTGATCTCCAAGCACCTAAAACACTATAGGTGTGCAAACTGTGAAACCACCAATAGGTAACTCTTACTTTGAATGCTAATATCTTTCTACTTACTTGTTCTTAATGTATGATTCTTCTTCTAAAACGTTCTTTTATGAGTTAGGATTCATTTGAATCCAGTTTCACTCAAAAATATGATGTTTTGAGGTATGAACCAATTTATTTAATTTAAGTGTGCAATCTGTAAACTAATGACAGATATGTGCATGTGACTTTAAGGTATCATATCTTCCTCTCAACTCATCCAAAATGAGTGATTATTAGTTTAAAAGTTTCGTATAGGTGTTAGGTTTTCAATACAACTTGAATTTCTATAGAACACATAGTAGAACTCTTTTAATAAAGTTTTTACTAACATGGTGTAATCTGTCATTTCAGTTGTGATAAGTTGTATTGTATAAATTATTTGAATCATCATCTCATGCCCAAAATACATGAAATTTGGTCACGATGAGTATAACTCAGTGCTATAAATCATATAAAAAGGTGGGAAATTATCTCATTTTTTAAGTCTCTTTATTTTGATCATCTTATGTATCTTATGTTTCTGTCCAGAATCAAGAATTCTGGATTGGTTGAATTTGTAGAACTTGATCTTTTATTGGATTATAGCATCATTTCCGGTATAAATTAATTCATTAATGAGCATATGGACATTATRTATATYTGGACTATGGATAATATTATGGGAYATAAGTAGWCAAATATGGACTTAGGATTTATTAAACCCCTGTTACAGTATAGAAAAAGTAAAAGTAAAACAACAAGTGTTGACAGAAGCTGATCTGTTACAGAAGACCTCAGAGGACAATCAACAGAAGAAGCTCTTTTGTACAAGGTTAAAGTGACAGAACCTCTGTCTTCATCCACAGAGGTTCTGGAAACTTGTCCTCTGCTAAGAGAATGTTACAAGACAAAGACGACAGAACCTCTGTCGTGTCTCACAGAGGTTCTGGAAGATGTTCCTCTGCTGCATACACTTCAAGTCATATCCAGCAGAGCCTCTGTGGTGTTTCACAGAGGGTCTGCAGCTAGTCTTCTGTGTAGATTATCTTTAGCTAGTTTTACTTAGGTCTTTTTCCTGCTCGTGTCTTCCACGTGATCTTGTCTGTAATCTGTTTCAGATGAACGACTTACATTTAATTGCTTTAGGTCGTGTCAGGAAACGGTTATTTGCTTGTATAAATAGCAGTGTAGGCCTTTGTATTTCGTGTGCTTCCAGATTTGTAATCGTCGACATTTTCAATCAATTGAAAATCATTTGAAGCA
>NW_020203099.1:20722-23293 GCF_001531365.2 Cynara cardunculus var. scolymus | reverse complement strand
GGGAGTTACATTGTCGGTAAAATTCGATTCCGTAATTCCCGACTAACTTTTATGATCCAACTTTCATGATTCGCTACATTTACATACTATAAACGTACTTCAACATACTAAACAGTAAAACAAGTCCAATGGTCATTAACCTAAGCTTAATCATGCATTTTTACTCCTTCCGACATTTAACCGAACATTTGGTGTACGGTTAAACATATACCCACAATCTATCCATATTGAAACTATAATATACCCCTTTTTATTTCTACATCAATATAACCAGTACTAGCATCCTAAACATCAAATATATCATGATTTTGACAAAATCAATCCGTAAACTTAGATATAAACACAATTTATAAACCGATCTAAATAACCCTAAAATAAACACCTTAATGAAACTRAATGAAACTTATACCTTTAAGAAGGGTTCGGAGAGTGGATTCCGAATATATAATTGTTACTTCGATCCTCTTAGTAACTTGACGTAAAATTCAGAGAGAAGACAAGAGAATTTTAGAGAGAGAGAATGAGACGGGAGAAGTAGGCGGCATCACCGCCTTCTCATGCACACACATATATATATAATTTTCTTTTTATTATTTTTTATTATTTTTTTATTATATATATATATATATAAAGTTTAATTGTTTGGCGGTTTTAACCCTTCAAGTTTATATTCTCAACTTTACGTCAATATAGGTATAAACTCATTTTTGACGCAAAACTAGTCTAGGGTACAAGTTTGTTATGCATATGATACAAATATATTATGCATAATTCTACCAAAATTCTCTTAACCCAATTTGTACGAGTTAACGAAACACGGATATTATAGATTATTACTAGACACGGTGTTCCCTTGTCTATTATCTCTGATAGACATAGCCGATTTACTTCAAAGTTCTGGGAAGGGTTACAAAGAGCTCTAGGGTCCGWAATTCGACTAAGTACAGCGTATCATCCACAGACTGATGGACAGAGTGAAAGGACTATTCAAACTCTAGAAGATATGTTGAGAAGTTGTATTATTGACTTCGAAGGATCATGGGAAGATCACTTACCRTTAATAGAGTTTGCATATAACAACAGTTATCATTCCAGTATCCAAGCGGCACCATATGAAGTATTGTATGGACATAAATGTCGAACGTCGTTGTGTTGGAATGAAGTGGGTGAAAAACAGCTAATAGGTCCTAAAATTGTTCAAGAAACTTCCGAAAAGATTGAACAAATCCGCGAAAGAATCAAAACAGCACAGGATCGCCAGAAAAGTTATGCAGACAATCGTCGAAAATCCATTGAATTTGATGTAGGAGATTTTGTTATGTTAAAAGTTTCGCCATGGAAGGGTGTTATCAGATTCGGGAAGAAAGGAAAGCTCAGTCCGAGATATGTGCGGCCATTCAGAATCCGTAAACGAATCGGGCCAGTAGCATATCAGTTAGAATTGCCGGAAGAGCTGAGTCGAATTCACAACACTTTCCATGTGTCGAATTTGCGGAAATGTTTGRCTGATCCGAATTTAGCTGTACCATTGCCAGAGATCCAACTAGACAATAAATTGAACTTTGTGGAAACACCAGAAGCCATAATTGATAGAAAGATCAGGGTGTTGAGAAACAAAGAGATAAGTCTGGTWAAAGTAYAGTGGAAGTTTCATAAAGGACCAGAAGCGACCTGGGAATTAGAGTCAAGAATGAGATCAGAATACCCGTGGCTTTTTGATTAAAGGAATTCCGGGACGGAATTCTTTTGAGGGGTGGATAATGTGATAACCAGATCCTGGTTATTACCCAAGGTATTTAATACGTGATTATYTGATTTAATAATTACGTGATAGCATAATATTTGATCATGCTGGTATATGAAAGTTATGTGCATAACGTAAATTTTGTATGAAATGAGGAGTGTATGTAAATATATATATATATATATGTATATGTATATATATGTATATATATATGTGTTTACTTGATGATATATATGTATATAATATATATATATGTGGTGTAAGTGTGCATACGTGGAGATATGCATGTGTGTGCAAGGTGTGTGCATGTGTGCATGTATAAGTGCATGCAAGAGGTGGCAAAAAAGGGGGGGAAGGCGGTTGGCCAACCTTCCCCATTTGGTGGGTATAAAAGGGGGTTACTCCCCCCTTCATTTGGCCTTCCTACCATTTTGAGAGAATTTGAGAGGGTGTTGTCCGAGAAGGTGATTTCAAGTGTTAAGGATTCAAATAGATTTCAAGAGTTTTGGTGTCAAAAGTTTTATAAGGTGAGTGGTTTTTAAACCTTTTTGTATTAAAATTTTACTGGTTTCAATTACATGCTTTGTATTGTTCTTATTTAAAGAGAAAACATGTTTATTTTTGTTTTAAGTGTTATCCGGACAAAGCTTGACCGGATAAGAGTTTTAAATCGGACAAGCCTTGTACGGTTTATTGTCCGGATAGTTTTAAATCGGACAAACCTTAAGCGGCTTAGTGACCGGATTAGTATAAACCGGACAAGCCGTGAGCGGTTTGTTGTCCGGAGTTGGTTAAACCGGTTGAGTGTTAAACGGTTTAGTTTTAAA
>NW_020203099.1:10150-19888 GCF_001531365.2 Cynara cardunculus var. scolymus | reverse complement strand
CCTGCAATGACATGAATAGGGTATCTCACTAGACTTTACAGTCTAACCCTCGTTTTGTGATTTTAAAATGTGTATTGCAGGAAGTCTGGAAGGTAAATGAAAGGAAAACATTTAGTGTTTTTCTTACGTGCATTTTGGTTGAAGATTTGTTTTTGATGCATAAGCTCTGATGATTAGTACAAGATTGTATTTTGAATTTTTGGACCTTGTGTTTGGTCATAATAGATTCTTGTACTAGTGGACCCGAATGTATATGAATATGTATTTCTTTGGTATAAAATATGTATTACATGCAATGTGTGGGCTGGGGCGTTACACTCCTTCATCAAAATTTTGAACTTCGACACCCATTTTTGTAGAAAATTAGCATGGATTTTAGTGCCTTGAAAACATGGATATGGAAAAATCAGAATTGTTGAAAAATAGGAAGATATGATGAATACGAAGCTAAAGATGACAACTATTTATACATGAATAATCCGAACAAAATACAAACTTGCAAAAATATTATGAATCAGAGCTAACAAGAAAATATGATGAAAATATGATACTAATGAATGGAATACGAATCAGAGCTAATGATACGAAAATATTACGAATCAAAGCTAATAAGAAAATATGATGAATACAATATCAAAGATTCGAATACAAGTAATTAATTACCTCTTCATTCATTAATATCATTTCGATAGAATATATTTGTTCGGGATTTTTTAACAGTGGTTGAGTCCATAAACGAATGATTCTAATCTTGACAGTAAAATCATCTGTTTGTATATCAAGGTCGTTAATAAGAGTAATATTCTTCCCATTCATTATTCTGCAATACATAAAAGATTAATTAATTAATCGTAATTGAGAAATTATATTGTACAAAAATTATTATACGTTACAGCAGATAAACAGCTCCTGTTGGATTATTTTTTGTTGTTGTCCAGAATTGTTCACAATCTGAGATCTTCAACAGCCCCAAAATTCAGCCTCAGTTTAAAGGGATGCTTGACAAGAAAATAAAGTGATTTGAATGTAAACTTAGAAGTAAATCCCCTTTTTTTTTGGATTACAATACACAATGGAAAAACTTAAATTTTGAAATGAAGTAAATCCCCTTTTTTTAGAGGATGATGTTGATCCTGTAACAATATATTTGCGATAGAGATTATCTTTTCATGTTTATAGGATCCAATTTCCTACTTCATAATCTTCAGAGTTTGGGTGAGCTTCTCAAACGTACAAGTACAAGTCTGAAGAGTCATTCTTCAGAGTTATTTCAAAAAAAGACTCGAAGAGCGCCTAAGTGTCAAATCTGAATACGAAGTCTGAAGACCTTAAGTTCAGAATTATTCAAATACCCAATATATTTGAAAAATACCCCATGGTAAAGTTTGCATCATACAAAGCAAGACCAACCAAATATCCTCTCGTCCTTAAGGACTAGAGCCCCTCTGGACTCACCAACCAAAAGATTAGAATTTAATTGAATTATTTGAAGTTCAATAAAACTTCCTCTTTAGACTTCAGTTTAGAAAAATGGTTTGATCAGTTTCTCCTCGTTTATATAAAACTTCCTCTTTAGACTTCAGTTTTTCATTTAATTGAATTATTTGAAGTTCAAGCTTACTTATTTTAACTATTTGTTCTTCATTAACTAATTCTAATGATTTATAATTTTCCTGTAAATCAGATAATTCGGCTTTTAAGAAATTGGATTTTTCATCAAATAATTTGGACTCAGATAACAAACATTTAGCCCAGTCCAAGTTTCCAGCATTTTCATTAAACAATGTGATATATTTTTCTTTTTGCATTTTTAACTATTTTTCAAAATTGTTTTAACGCATTTTTTCTGATTTTAATTCTTGTTGGAAAGATTGGAGTTTGAGCATCATCTTATGCATTTGTTTAATGCATGATTGCTCCAATACCTCTTCATTCATTTCAGCACTCTGTTCTTCTTCTTCATCTGAAGAACAGTTATCTGATTTAGCCATCAAGCATACGTGCGCAACAACTTCAGTTTCTTCCTCTTCATCAGTCAGATTTAGCCAGTGATCATCCTCTGCCATAAGCGCTTTCCCGGCATCTCTTTGTTTAGAGAGAAGAAAAGTGGCCTAGCTTGCCACAGTTATAACATTTAGTGTTCTCGTCAGCCACGCCTTTGCCAAATTTCTTCTTCTCTTCCGGCTTCTTCTCATACTTCTTCTCGAACCTCTTTTCTTCACATTTCTTCTTCTCGCCAAATTTGCCTTTGTATTCATATTTTGAGCCTGACGAGAATCTTTGGTTGTTCGAGTGTGGCCGTTTCGGGAACTTCTTCTGGAATGCTTTAGTGAGCATAGCCATGGCATGTCTAATTTTTGACATTTCAGAGTCTGAATCTGAACTATTACTTTCTTCTTTTTCAGATTCACTTGATTGGCTAACTTCATTCACTTGCTTTCCAGATCTGCTCTTTACTTTCTTCTCTTTCTTCTCAGATACAAAAGTCAAAGGATCAGCAACTTCCTTCTCTTTCTTCTTCTTTAAATTTCGGATCTCCAAAACATCTTCCTCGTTCTGCTTCAGAGTTTCATAGATTTCATGAACATCAATATTGTTAGTCCCGAAGGGAAAGGCAATAAACAAAAAGTAATTGTAGAAGGGGGGGTTGAATACAATTACACAGACTTTTTTTAACTTTTTAATTCTTATTGATTTATATCAAGAATTAATACACACAGAAATACAAAAGATTGTTGCGGAAGATAGGAAAGGAAAACCTAACCTAAACAATCTTACAAGGAGAAGAACTTTCAAGAACAACACAGAGAGTTCTTGAAAGAAAATGAAGAACACTAAGAATTTCTTCGCACACATGAGAGCAAGGGAGTGGATAAGAATAGCCGATTGCTTTGAGAGTGCACTAAGTAATCTTGCAAAAGCCAGTTGTGTGCATGGGAGATGCACACTGCCTTTTTATACTACCTTCAGCATTTAATGCATGGGGACACTTGTCACTTGAGGATAAGAAGACAGTGGTTGACTTGACCAATGTTGATATCTCATTTTTATCGTACACTGCATGCATACAACACAGTTCATGTAGAGACAAACTTACACAATTCATGCAGAGACAAACTTTGCAGAGATATGGTCAGTCTGTAGGAAGATCTCCTTTGGATGGATATGTAGTTTCAAGTAGCTACACACAAGTCTTCGGTCCATGATCTTCAATCTTGAGTCCATGAAGACTTTCAATCTTCGGTTCATGATCTTCAATCTTGAGTCCATGAAGAATTTCAATCTTCGGTCTATGAAGATCTTCCTTCAATCGGCTTGTAGCTTCAAAATATTTTCAATATGTATTTCAGCTACTTCGGAGTCTTGGTGTGTATATTAGACAGTTGATCCACAACACCGCATCGGTGACCTTCTGTCTTCACATCGGCTAGTCTTCGATTTTGCCAATGGCTTTAAGTATGTACCAAGACACCAACTTACAAAGAACCAATAACTACTAASTGTTGCTAAGGTAGAGGAACAGATCAGTGGATCATCACCAAATCAATATGTGACCCAACAAATATCATATAATGATTTATTGAATCTGATATGATTAGCAAATGGTTTTCACTCTGGTTGAAGATTGTTGAGGAATTTAACATTTATCGCTATTACAGTTTTAGATATTCTGTTCTTTGTCAGATCATTTAGCAGTCTGGTAAGTCTATCATAGACATCATCAAGGCTCTCACCATCTTTTGCCTGGAATTCTTCATATGTTGATATACAGTTAGTAATCTTCAACTGAGTTCCCACTCTAGAACCCATCATCATCATTTCAATTTGAACCCATATACTGTGACCAGATGATTTATGACTGTCAATGTTGGTGTAAATGTCATTGGTCAGTGCTTGCATCATGTAGGACTTGCAAAGCACATCAGCATGGGCTCTTTCTCTTTCTTGAGCTGAATATCTGAATTTTTCTTTGATAACAGTCTGAGCAAGTATGCCTTGTTCTGGAGCAGGTATCTCTCGGTAGTACACAACAGGACCTTCCATCAAGGATTCCATAATCAGATCTCCTTTCTTCATTCTCTCTATGAAATTCAGAAATCTATCTCTCCATTGATTATAGTCTCCGCGAAACAACACTGGTGGCTTGGTATCAGTACCAATAGTCATTGCTTCCCTTGAACTCATTTTATCAGTTCGTATGATATAGGATCAACTGCAGTTCAAAGTTTGTATTAAAGGATCAGTATACAAAAATATATCTGATAAATCTCAAACAAGAATATGCACGCATTCAACACTTAGAAAAAATTAAGCACACAAGCTTATCCGGATTAGGAATCTAGTCAAGCTCATCCAGATTAGAAGTCCGGACAACTTAGACTTAAACTTTTCAACAAACTAAGAAATTATCCGGATTAGAAGTCCGGACAACAAATCGCACACTTATCACGTATCAACACTTAGCCAAAATTAGACAATTAAGCAAAAATTATACGGATACTGCAAAAATCAATACGGATAAGGCACAAAAATCAATTTGGATTAAAAATCTCAAATCGGATGTTTTCAACACTTAGTCAAAATTCCAAAATGAAAATCAGACGCAAAAAGTCAACAAGTCAACTAGTCAAGGTCAACTAAGTCAACTAGTCAAAATACATATAAGTCCACTTAAAGTCAAGGATTTAAATCGATCACAATACAAAGTCAAAATCCGTTCACAAATCCGTCCAAAGAGACAAAGTCAAAGTACGATCATTCAATAGTCAAAGTCAAACTACGATCATTCAACAGATTCAACAAAGAATAAATCGCTCAACCTTAACCCTTAAATCGCTTACCAATTCGCTCAGGCTATAACCGGACTTCAAATAAATCGCACAATAAATCGCACAAAATACAAACCTTAGTCAAACGAATTTTCTTAATCGCTCAATAATCCGCACAAAGTACAATCAACTTACCAAGCGGTTTATTTAAATCGCTCAACAATCCGTACAAGACACAAACGACTTACCAAGCGGTTTATTTAAATCGCTCAACAATCCGCACAAGAGTTATCCGGTTTAACCTAATCCGATCAAAATCAATTCACAAATGTTACAAGTATAAACCGCACAAGCTTTAAGCGATATACAAACTAAATCGACTAAGAGTTAATCGGACTAAAGCTCAACCAAAAACACAAATTTCATACTTTTTAACCAAAATTTTGGATCAAAACATGAAAATTTATGAATTTTGAAGAACATTCAACAGTATTCGAAAACTCAAAAATCGATCAAATCTGGTTCAAAACTTGTTTAAAACAAAAAACATTGTGAATCAAAGTTGTTCTATATCCAATTGCGAATCTAGCGATGCAAAATATATCGATTAACAATCAAAATTCAACCAAAATAAGCTTAAAAACAGATCCTGGACGAAGAACAGATATGAACAGATGAAGAAATCAGATCGATAATCCACTAAAATTCGTGCAAATTCGTGCAAATTAGTTTAATCATCTAATCAAACTGCTGCAGTCTGCTCTGATACCAATTGAAATTCCCAAATTCTCATATAAACATGACTATGATCTTCAAGAATAAGATAAAGAGAGAGTAGATCACCAAATGTCTCTTGATTGATTGAGAGAGAAATTGCAATGCTAATTCAGATTACATAATGCTAATGACTTGTTAATTACAATTACAAAGGAAACTACTATTTATACTAAGGAAAGAATAAAGCTATTCTATTACAAAGCATGTAAAATATGGAGAACTTGAATACAACAATAACGCACATACTTGAACCCAACAGAGATGCTACACTAGAGATTATTACCTGATGATTCGATTTTGTAAATTCCATTTGCCATCTATATAATGTGCCGTAATTGCCACGTAATCTTTCTTTTGGTTACTTGATGTCCACATATCTGAAGTTAAGGCAATCCTACTCTCATTCTCATCCAAACACAGCAAAGTGTAACCTCTTTGTTTTTCATAAACATTTTAGTTAAGTCTTCCCTACAAAGTTCAGCATTAAATGAATATTTACTCATTTTCCCCTTTCCGTCTAAAGCCTTTTGGTCCTGAACTAGGATATGTTGTCTAATATCCTTTGTAACTCTCCTTGGGCAATTCTTAAAATGGTCCTTCAAATGTGTGGTTCCGTCGTTGGCTCTACCCGTAAGTTGTTTATTGCAATAATTACACCTTGCAAATCGTCTAACACCATCAACATACACTTGTTCAAATGATTCCAAACGACCGACTTTAACCTTTTTTGTGGTTGTTCGTTGCTCGTGTTAGTGTTAGTCCCTATAGGCATGCATACGGATTCATAAGTATCATCACCAGTTGTTTCTTGTTCCTTGTTTCCTTCCATCTCATCACCAAGTATGTTCTCATTTTCTGAAGGTTCCATCTAAAATTAAAAAGATTGTATGTGATAATGTGAATGGAAGAACCATTAATGATAATATATAAAATTAATTCACAACGGCAAGCGAAAAATTCGACAATTGACATGCTATACAATTATAGAAATTCGACAATCGACATGCTATGCAATTATAAAAATTCCAAACTAAGACCTCTTAAAGACTTAAACAATTAACCAAGTGAACCACATAAATAATCTTCAACAAAGATACATGAGAATCTCAATAATCTTTAGTTTGTTACAAATTAATAGGATCTCAATAATCTTCAACAACTTATTGTCAACAGCATAATAGCTTATACAATATATATGAAATCAAATAATCAATCTTGAATACTTCAAGAAATCATCCTATATGTTAGCCTCTATGAATCTGATAAGGACTGATTTCACTACTAAAAGCCTAAAACCTTTGATAAGGACTGATTTTGGGGATACATAAGTTACTAAGTTAGCCTCTATGAATCTGAACCAAGAGGTGAAGGAGACATACCGTTCAAGTTTCGAAGACTCCAATGATTTTGGCTGACTAATTTAGGGAACTGTTTCACTGTCACTGTCGAAGACTTGAAGGAGGGAGGCGAAGGGAGTACCGGAGTAGGGACTGAGGGAGCCGGAGAGGGAGAGTCATAGCCGTCGCCGTCGCCGATTAGGGTAGCGGTAGTCAGTCCAACCGGAGAAAGGAAGTTGTACTCGACAGTGTCGACACTCGTACGAAATTGCAAGACAGCAAGAATGAAAGGCCAAAGCCGATTACAAGATTAGGATTACATTTACTGGATTAAACTCTAAATTCTAATTCACATAAAAGGCCAAAGCCCAAAGCCCAAAATGGCTAAAAACACACACACACACACACACACACACACATATATATATATATATATATATATTAGAAGGATACTCGCGCAATGCATCAAGATACGTCTCGATTTTAATGTTCTATTTTATTGTTTGTCTCTGTCGATGTTATAATACAATTTAATATGTTTTTAAGAAAACAATAATGAATTTTTTAATAAAATATAAATTTGAATATATCATAAAAATTTGAAAAAAAAAATATTAATATTAATATTAAATCAACTATTTAAAAGTTCTCATTTTGTTGTAATTTCTTTAATTTATTTTTTTATTATAATTTAATTTAAGTTTAATAATGAAATAATTTATTTTTGGTTTAATAATATAACATTTTATAAAGATAATAATTAAGTATTATGTTAGAACTCAATGATTATCTTAATTAGATTTTAGATTTTTTATGTTTAAAATGAGATGTTTATCTTGTATTTGATTGTGTTTATCTGCAGTTAGTTACACGAATTCAGATATGGAGCTTTAATAAGTTGTATTTACGCACAATATACTTGTAACCTTAAGTTTTAAGTAACATGCATTAATAAACAGTATTTTATGTATAAAAAGTGGTTTTTAAGAGTTTTTGTCAAATGTTTTATAATATAGTATAGATATATAATAGGTACGGGGCGGGGCAGGAAGTGCTATACCCGTCCCCGACCCCATCCCCGGCTCCAGCCAAGTGGAGATCCCTGTGTCCCTGGGGACCTGGTTTTCCAGGGAATCCCCGTCCCCGATCGGGGCGGATGGACCGGGTTATCCGACGAATTGAGGTCCATTCACATCCCTAAAAATTGGGTGAATAGTTATATTTAAAAAAAAGGTTATAATCATCTATTTAATTATATCTGTTGGATGATCTGAATTTTAATGAGTTGTTGGATTCTTTTCTTTACGGTAAATAGATTATACATAACATTAATTCCAAGTTTAACACCAATTATACACCATGCACCATCTGTAAATCCTTTATTCATGAAACATCCACTATCTAATTTCTAGCTTGGTGTAAAATCAAACAAATGCATTCATGGAATCAAACTTAAAATAAATACATCAAAAATATTAATGAAATAAAAGGGTTAATAACGGGACGTTTATCAAACGCTTATCCGGGTAAAGGCTTACCAAATCACATTACCTTACCGGATGAGTAAGTAATAGTGTTGAATTTTACCGATAAGCACTTATCAAGTAAGCCTTTCGTAAACGACTCCTAACTAATTGAATAAATACATTCATATATATTTTCTATTTTTGTTGCGGAGGGGTCTTTTAGTTTTGGGGATGATGAGACCCTGCTGCTTACTGAGGTGTTGAAATTCCATGGCTCCAAATCTTTCTGCTTTCTGATGGACTACTTTTTTCTTTCTTGATTCTTTCTTCTTTATCAACCTCATGGAAACCATTGTTAATGGTTTCTCTATGCTTTCTTCTTCCTCTTCCTGTTTCTGCACAACACAAGACATGTTTCTTGTAGCTTCATCATGACGTATCCATTCATCCACCATCTCTCTCCACACTGTTGCAATCTGCTTTTGAAAACCTCTCACGTATTTTCCTATACCTGTTGCCAACCCCATGTATCTCTTTCAACCTTCGATATATATATATATATATATATATATCGAGTGATAACGAATTGCTACTATTGATTCGTGTTGTCGACTCTTGCCAAGAATCTGTTTGATATATCTTCAATACCTCATCAGCAAGTAGAAGAGAATATAATATATAGAGAGAAAAGGAGAGAGTATTTGGTTTGATGATCTCATACCTCTATATATAGGGTTTCTGTGCAGAGATATATATATATTATATAATAATCCAATAGGGTTTCTGTTATCTATATCATGTTTTAAATTATATTTGTATTAATTCTAAATATTAACCAATTATATGGTTATGTATTCTAACCTATTTTATTAATTTGATATTTTTTTTAACATAACATATTTAATTAAGATTCATTACTAATAATAAAATACAAAAACATATTTGACAAATTAGTTAAAAATACATGATAATCATCAAAATAAATATGAATATAATTTGTAACCCTTATAATATTAATGGAAGTTTAAATAATTATGTATACAAAATATACTTACAATTTTACACTTTTAAGTAAAAAAACGATGTTACATATTATAATAAAACTAGAAGGGTACTCGTGCAATTTAGCAAGACATGTTTCGATTTTAATGTTTTATTTTATTATTTGTCTCTGTCTATGTTATAATACCATTTTATGTGTTTTTAAGAAAACAATAATGATTTTATTTTTGAATAAAATACAAATTTGAAGATATCGTAAAAATTTGAAAAAAAAATCAATGTTAATACCAAATCAACTAATTAAAAGTTCTCATTTTTTATGTAAATTCTTTAATTTATTTTTTTATTTTAATTTAATTTAAGTTTAATAATAAAATAATTTATTTT
>NW_020203099.1:5942-9719 GCF_001531365.2 Cynara cardunculus var. scolymus | reverse complement strand
TTATTTTTGGTTTAATAATACAATATTTTAAAAAGATAATAATTAAGTATATATTCTGTTAAAAATTAATGATTATCCTAATTATATTTTAGATTTTTTATATTTAAAATGAAATGTTTATCTTGTATTTGATTATGTTTATCTGCAGCTGGTTACATAAATTCAGATATGGATCTTTATAAGTTGTACTTACGCACATTCTACTTGTAATCTTTAGTTTTAAGTAATATGCATTAATAAACAGTATTTTACGCATAAAAAGTAGGTTTTAAAAGTTTTTGTCAAATGTTTTATGATAAACAGTACTTTATACATAAAACGTGAGTTTTAAAAGTTTTTGTCAGATGCTTTATAATATAGTATAGATATGATGTGATTATGGACATAATATAAACCAATCAAGTCTTGATGTTAATTGTTAAATATTATACATTGTTAATTAGAGTGCGGATTTATTTGTTATGGCGATTTTTATTTAAGTAAAAGGGTATTATTATTATTTTTATTAATTAAATCTGGTTTTTGGTAAAATTAAAACAAAACAAAAACCTTTAAAAAATGAATAAAAAAGAATGGTTACACAATAAAAAAAATCCCAATAAAATAGAAAAAAATGGTAATTATTATCATCAACTAATATAAAAAAGACCTGAATACCATTTTTTCTAATAATTAAAACAGAAAATAAAAAATAAATATCAAAATCGTTACAAAAAATCAATGAATAAGTTATTTTCACCAATGCTTTACTCGTGTAATGCGGCGAGATACATCTCGATTTTAATATTTTATTTTATTTTTTATCTCAATCGATGTTATAATATGGTCTTATGTGATTTTGAAAAAACGATGATTTTTTATTTTTGAATAAAATATAAATTTGAAGATATCATAAAAATATGACAAAATTATATCGATATTCTTATCAAATTAACTATTTAAAATTTTTATTTTTTTGTTTTTTAAATCAAAAGTTTAATTTTAATTTAATTTAAGTTCAATAACGAATTAATTTGTATTTGGTTTACTAATATAATTTTTTTATAATTATAATAGTTAATTATTTTGTTAAAACTCGATAATTATTTTAATTATATTTTAAAATAAAATGTTTATCCGCAGTTAATTACACGAATATAAACATGAAGTTTAATAAGTTGTACTTATGCATAATTTACTTGTAATCTTAAATTTTAAGTAATATGCATCAATATACAGTATTTCATGCATAAAAAATTATTTTTAAAAGTTTTTGTCAAATAATTTATAATATAGTATAGATTAAATATAAAAAATTTAATTATTAATTTTTATCGTTTCCTTAATTTGGTATTGAAGTGAATCTTTCGATATATATCTTTTAAACCATTAAAAATTAGTATTTTTTATGATAACCACGTGTTCAAATTCTCAGCTTTAAAACAAAAAATCTCCACCAATTAGCAATAAAAATGTATCTTTGCTTTTGAAAAACAGTCGTATTTTCCATTATAAAAGCCTTTTTAAGGGGAAATTTTATGGAAGCGTGAAGAAAATGGAATAAACTACGAATTTGGAACACTTTTTGTTTTTGCATTTTGAAATTATAAAAAACTTTTCATCGTTTACATAAACACTTGGTCTCTACTTTTTAACAGTCGCTAAAAAAATCCATCATGTTTGTTTTTTTATTGATTTTTTTTTGTCTTTTCTCCAATTAAAATTGGATAAAAAACAAAAATTGCTCATTTAATGAAATCTTTTAAACGCACGTTGAAGGAAGAGATAAATTCATATGTTTTTGTAAATTACGGTGACCATCTTATAATTTTAAAATTGTAATAAAAAAATAGTGTTATTTATAACAAACCACAAAAACCTTTTTTTTATTAACTTGGATATCCAACCCGCAATGCGAGCCGACTAATCCCAGGACGACCACCTGCTTTGCAGATAGCCCGAAGTCACCACATTTGAACCTCCGTGGCCACAAGAGGATTGTTATTCCTCCTTGAATTTGAACTTGGGACCTCCTGGTACTTTTGACCTTTTGAGCCAAGCTCAAACCAATCAGACACCACCCTTATAGTTTAAAAACCAAATTTATAGATTACTCGAGAAAATAGCAACGTTGTCTTTTTGTTTTTTTATTACTAAAGTAAATTCTATTGTTAACGCAACTTTCTAGTGAGTCGCCCAAGATAAGTGGAAAAAGATTCTGGTAATTAGTAGCGTAAACGAGTTGAGTTAAGTGACAGGGTATTCCAGTTTGCCTTAAAAAAGTAATGTTGGATTCAGTTCGACTCAAACCCAAATAACTTTTTCAAAGTCAGGCCCAAGTTCAAACTCGAATATTTTTTCATTGTTTGAGCTTTATACATGTTTATGAGCTCGAAATCGAGATCGATTAACTCGTTTATTGGTTCAAGCTCAATGATTTTTATATTTCGATTATATAATTTATAAACATATAAATATTCGAATGGCTTGATTCGACTCGACTCATAAAGTTTAATTGGGCTTTCGAACAAACTAAGTCAAAAATTTGTGTTATGGAGCTTGACACGTTAAGTTAATCGAGTTTTATTTGATGTTCGAGATAAACAAGTTTGAGCTCGAATAGCTTGTTAAAAGTTTGAAACCTTTAAACCCCTAATGGTAACCACCCATCGAGTAATGGGTCAAAATCAAGATTTCTTCCGATTAAAATGGATTTATTTAGTATTCGTCAAGAGGGTCTAATTAGGTTGATCTTATACTATTTTGATGTTTTTTGTATTTCATAAATAATCAATTTATTAAATATACGACGGAAATAATTTTTTACTGACCTTCTATTTTGCTAATTTTCTTAGTTTACCTATTTAATCTGATAATGATACAGTATAACTCAAATTTTCTTACTTTTTTTAAAGTCTATATAGAATGTGACTTGGTTTTGACGTGTCAACTAATTTTTTTTTTTGAAGTATATAACATTTATATACGACAAATAGAACAAATAAACTTATACACCCTCCTCACCTTTGGTGAGGTTTGAACCATTGACCTTCTAGAAGGCCAATGACTCACATACCACTAGGCAAATGCCCTTTGGTCGTGTCAACTAATCTTACCGGTTGTTATTTAGCAATTGAATACAAATGACTAGGATCTTTTATGCTAATAATTTCCCGGTCGCAACACGTAAGATTGGATATGATTTTTGACATTTATGATCTTACTCTATTGTTGTCAAGTAGTTATGGTTTTTCAAGGGCTATAGTCTCACTCGACTGTTTTGTAGCAATCTAGTAAGATTTGTGTCTCTTGTCTCTCGAGTCGAAACTGAGGGATGAATTTTGAAATGTCGGTTGAATTTTCCCTGGAAGCATACATTTCAATTCCTCACGTCATTCTTAATCTTAATTCTTCCATTAAACTTGGAAACCCTTATTCCAAGTTCTTCTATAAATGATCCCCTGCCTTCATAATTCATTAATTTGCACACAAGTAATCGAACTAAATCTTCGAGTTATGTTAGAGATATGCATCTTATGCCTCCGCCTACGCAAAGCCTAGATCAAGACTTAAACTTTCGAAGGAATACTGCATTGATCGTCGAAGACCAAGCTAACCCATAGGATTTAATGAATCAAAAGTATCTCATTTGATTTGTTAAAATTCAAGATCACAAGTAAATTTTACATAAGTAGATATTATTATTAAAGCTTTATTTTTGAATTTATGTAATTAGATATAAATAATCATTAGTTAAAATAAAATACTTAATTATTATATTTATAAAATTATATTATT
>NW_020203099.1:0-5878 GCF_001531365.2 Cynara cardunculus var. scolymus | reverse complement strand
AAATTATAAATAAAATATTAAATAATTTTTAAATATATTATTTTTTTTCAAACTTTTATGATATATTTAAATTTATATTTTATTTAAAAATAAAATCTCTTTTTCACACGTAAGAGAAAAAGTAAAATAAGATTTCTTTTTTCTTTCTTTTGGTTTCTGGAGAAATCTAGAGGAAGAGAGAGACCCCTACGCGCTTCAAAATAAATCTCAATCATCTAACAGACTCCAAAACCCAAAAGTTATCCAAATTGTGTGTTTGATCGTATAATCAAAATCATCACCTATTTCATCGGAGCTGCAGATTGTGTTAGGGTTTTGGTAAAGGATCATCTGCCCTATTATACAATGGAGGAAGCCTATTTTCCGCCCAAGTTGAAGAGGAAAGATCTTGATGAAGTTAACGATGACTTCTGCGACTTCTCTCTTTCTTCACCGGCTAGGAAAATCCGTCGTTTGGTACGTACAAACATACATCTATAAACCTATACTTGTGTCTGTGTGCGAGATCCTGTTTCTGATATGAAAACCTGTTCATGTTTCACCTGTAATTAGCAATTTAGCATTCTTTTCCACTTGATCATCTAGGTTTCGAGTGGTAGCTGCTCAATATTTGTTGAATACTCAACCAGATTAAGATTGGATTTTCTACGCGAAACCTAGAACCGTCGATTAGCAATTTTTCACCATTTGCTATAGTACTTGTTAGCAAATTTTTGTCAAATTAGTTTAGGTGACGAGATTTTGGTTTAGAAATTGTGCCCGATCACTTGGCAGCCTATGAATTTTTGCACCGGCAGGTTACATGAAGATGAGATGATCATCAACAACAATAATGGCCATGTGTATATGTATTTTGATCCTGTTATAGGCACTGAAACCTTTTTGTATGTTTAGCGTTGGTTAATGCAATTAACGGACATTGATTTTTTTTCTCTTCTTTCCTTCCATAAAACTTCAACTGTGAACCTTTTATTTTTCAATTTTTATCTGTGTTTTCATTTTATCATGAAATACTTATTCGCTATCTTGTTAGGATGCTGAATTGCCCCCAATAATCGAGGAAGAAGAAACGGTGAATCCGGTGGTATTTGGACAACCGCCTCCCTCTCGAGACAATTTTGTAGAACAAGTGGTGAGTGGTAGTCCCATAGCAATTCATGAGCTGAGTGGTAGTCTGCCGGAAAATGAAGAGAGGGCTATCGTTCTGTTTGATCCCTTGAATAACATGCTCCCGTTGCAACCTCACGCACCCTTCTCTTTTTCTGTTAATTCAGACTTCCTTTCAGGTTATAAAAGTAAGCTTTTCAACTCCATATCTATGTTCTTTGTTTGATCTTTTATTACGTTAATGTGTGTGTATTGGGTTCAGAAGTTGTGAGGGAAACTGGTTAGAGGGGGGATTAGATGCTAATAAAACCCTTTTGTGGGTGCCTTGCATTTGAGTATGAAATCGTCGCTTTAGAACTGCTAATCGGAGCTAGAATGAAGTACTTCAATTCATTATGTTTGATCTTGACTCCACTAATCCTTCCATCTATCAATATTTTGTGTCAAATTCAACTGATTAGAACTTAGCACCTTCTAGGAGCAATGAAAGTGAAAATATGGCCTATAGTTGTTCGTATTCCTTCTAAGTGGCGTGTTTTGGAAATCCTATCTGTATGGAATATTTGTTCATTGCCTTCACCTGTTGCTTTACTTATTATGATTTATGAAATCGATATGTTTGGCAAACTAGTAGATACGATAGCTGGCTAATAAAGCAGCTGATAAACTTAGTTATTTTAATAAAAACTGGCCGATAAGCTATATAACAATGTAAATGACCTAAAAGGTATATGAAGGCCATAATTGGAAAAAATGGGGAAAAAAAGCTCCCGAAGCTTATTGAAACGCTGCTTGTTTCAAAAAGCTAGCTTATGGCATACCAAACTGTCTTTTTCAATAAGCTCTCAAAAAATAAGCTAGGTTATTGTTGCCAAACATGGATCAGTTATATGTGTTCATTGTTAGATGGCGACTATCATTAGGTCTTTTCTTGTAGCTGGTGCAGTCACAAAAGTCGAATGATCCTTACCGTCGGTTTTATTGTGTACAGGTCCAGTCTTATGGTCAAACCAGTCCAACCTACTTAAATCACTAGTTGGTAAACAAGAGAAGCCTGCCAACAACTCTGAGCTGAATAGCGGAAGCCTGGCAGTTGTACCATGGGTGCCAAAGCAAGCACTGGCAGAAGTGGAGGCCCCTCGTATGGAAGTTGTATCTGAGATGATGGATGCGGATGATATGGAAGCCACAACCATGGATATCGAAGACAATTACTCTGAAGAAAAACCCGGAGCTGTGTTTGGGTCAGTGAATGGTGGTGAAGAATGGCAACAACATTGCATGATTCCTCAGCTTCCCCATAACTTGTCAACACCAATTGCTTGGTCAGCAGGTACAGGTGCGTAGGTTAGCTTACCTCACTTTATGATTCATGCCACTTGGATTGCGAGAAGGCTGGAATTCATGTTTTAGTTAGGATCTGAGATGGAGAGGAGATAAAATAGCCTGTTTTTGGATGTAAATAGTTCATGTGGTAGATGAATGTTTGGACTGGAAAAGAGGTTTTTGTACTTTGCTTCTGCTTCAAGAATCAAAATTGGTATTGTACATTTCGTGAGACGAGTTTTGTAAGTCTCAAAAGAGACCGGAACCGGTTATATAGAGTATCTGATGTAAGGTGGCTCGGCTGGCAGGTTGGTAAAAGAATTAGTGGCGTTCAGCTTGCAGAATGGAATTTGGTGGAATTGAAATTCGTCGGAGGAATTTGATTTTGAACGAACTGGAATGAAATTTGACCATGCATTTGGTTGGTAGGAATTGGAATGGAATCTCTCAAAAGAACTAGATTCTCTGTTAGTGGCATGGTGATATTGGTGGGCGGGTGGGTGTGGGTGCCCTTGATCCGCCGAACCCACCACCTCAACCATTATGAGGGGAAAATGATTTTTTATTATGTTCCCATCAATAAGAAACTTTGATTTTTAATGTTTGAGAGAGAAATGATATTTTATTACATGTATAAAATATTTTAATAATACAATTAATATTATAATCTTTAAAATGAAGAATATGTTGGAGTTAGGGGCCGTTTACAAAATACTTACCCGGTAAGTATTTACCGGGCAATTTTTTTTACTGGATGAATAATATGACAAGGAGCAAGAATCTTATCCGGTAAGAGCGATGATAAGAATTAAGAGTCTTACCTGGTAAGCGAGAGTGACGATTCTTACCCGGGTAAGTGTTTACCATGTAAATTGTTGAATAAAAGATGTTTTGATGTATTACAATCTTACCCGATAAAATAAATTATAGTGTTAATTTTTAACGATAAACGTTTACCGGATAAGTATTTAGGTAAACGGCTCTTTAGTAGATGTAATTTTTTTTTGGAGATTCTAAGTATTGATCTTTCATTTTGGAGAATTTGGTGGAGATGTTACGGATGATTTAGTAATTTATCAATTTTGTATATCTTGATTTTTGTTTCATTTATTTTTATGGGACATTTTTGTCCTTGTGAGTTAAATGCATTCCTATTTATAAATTTCTTCATCATACATATCAACATCATAGTCTACTTTTGACATCCTTAATGCATGAATTAGAGCATCTCCAATAAAGATTCTCATAAGAAGTCCTTTTTTGCACTTTTTGTTGCCATCTAATCCCCAGCTCTTCTAATAGTTCACAATTGTAGTTTTTATAAAAATCTTCTTTTTTAGGTCACATTGATTTTCTCAACGTTAATAATAATTATGAAGTCAAGAAAATAAAATAAAAAACCAGTAAAATATCACTTCTCACGAATTTCATGGCAAAAACTGAGGGGGAGTTTGGTTTGAAGAATGATTTCTAAGAGAATGAGATCTGTCAAAGGAGTTGGAATTTGGAACTAATTGGAATGAAATGTTTTCAGGTTTGATCAAGGTGTTTGATTGGTAGAAATGGAATTTAATCTGTCTAATGAATTGGAATATGTCTATTTGTTTGCAACAGAATTGAGATGGAATGATGAAAAAAGACAAAAATATCATTTCTTGGATATTTTTTTTAAAAAAGAATTAAATTTTTTTATATACAAATAACAGTAAGATTAACATTTAAGGAGGAAAAAAAATGTTTACCATTTATTGAATCATATATAAACATAAAACGTGAAAAAATTCAATCAACCATAAACCAAACCATTCATACAAGTTGACACATCAAGTACCCATATATAAATATTGCTACAAACAAGTGTTTACATATAGGTAGAAGTTGTCGAACCATAGCATCCAAGCAATAGGTAACACAAAAATATTGTCCAAGCAATATAGACCAATCATTGGTCTAACATAACCAAAAAATATTGTTTTTACCACCAATTGATCATTGGTCTAACGTAACCAAAAGATATTGTTTTTATCACCAACTGACTCATTGGTCCAACATGAAACAAACCTAGTTTTCACGTCTTTCCTCCTGCAAGCTCCAGAAAGTGATCACAGATTCAGAGTCCTTTGTTATCTTTTGCAATGCACAAAACATTTCAGTTTCTGAAAATGTTCCGAACTTCTCAATCTCATCGTCAATCATGGAAGTTTTTTTTGAGCATTTCAACTTCAACTTCAACTTCCAAAACATCTTTCTATAACATTTCGTGCAGAAGAATGCTTCATGTTGAAAAATTCTTTTGTCGTTGTTGTTTGGTGTCCCTCACACCAATCATTTAAATAATACCTTTGACCTCTATAAGGGGCGAGAAAACCCTCCCCATTTGTGTACCCCACATCTAGCAAGCAATAACATGGCCTTGACATTTTCAATCCATGTGGTCTAAGAAATGCATCACGAAGAACTTGACCGTCAACGGCTGAACCCTCCCATCCAGGTAACACATAGATAAATTGCATATCTTGTGAACGCACACCTAATACATTTGTAGCAATATCACCTTTTCTTATTTTGTATCTAGGTCTGTCTTCAAGTGGTACTAAACACTTGATATATATTCCATTTAGAGCTCCTAAACAATTCTAAAAAAAACAAATGGTTTATAATATCCGTGTTTCATTAAATAGAACCGGTGCAGGAACAAAAGCCTTGTTAGTCCTGATTGACAATAGATTTTCTAATCTTGATCAAGCTATTATAGGAACCATGGAAATTGATTTAAATAAAAATATAGGTGTTGCTTATATTGCTCCTCAAAACTTTTCATTAAGTGTTAGTGATTTCTGTAAGCATGTTACCTTGCAAATACAAACACTAGAATATGAAAACTTTATAGGAAGAAATATTGGAGTAGAAATTGTGTTCTTAGGAAGACTAACTGGAATAACAGGAAGTCAGTATAATGTTGATATTGACTCAATCATACAGACTTTGTCTTCTAGAGGAATACAAATGATACCCCCAGTCCACATTGATTCTCAAACCATTGCTGGAAGCGAATGGACCATTCCATTTCACAGAGAAACAACTACTATTGTCCCCACAAGTTATGTCTCTTACATCAACCCTAGTGGATCTAAATCTCTGAGATTTAGAAATTATAAGGACAATGCCTCATCTTCACATATTGATGATGAAACTGAAACTACTGATGAAGATCCTCATAGATCTTCCACTAGTTTTATGAATGTTGAATTAAGTGATGAATGTGATACATTAGAAGAAGACTCTAAGTACTTTGATTCTAGTAACCCAAATGAAATCAAACCCTTTTTAGTCAAGTATACTCCTCCTGAGTCAAGCAAGATTAAAATTGAAGATATCAAACCCACTGGATGGAGTGAGACAGATCATAAAATTCTTTACCCCAAAGAATTATTTGGTTATACTC
>NW_020203098.1:22104-24388 GCF_001531365.2 Cynara cardunculus var. scolymus | reverse complement strand
CCCGATGCTTATGATAGCCGCGCATGAGCTCCTGAACAAGAAGAACATTATCAGTAATGAGACGACCCGGGATAAACGCAGACTGGTTGAGGTCAACCAGAGAGGAGAGGTGATCCTTAATACGGTCAGCAATGATCTTGCTAATGATTTTATAAATGAAATTACAGCAAGCGATAGGCCGAAAATCAGTGACACGAGACGGGGCATCCGTCTTGGGAATGAGGGCGAGAATGGTGCTATTGATAGACTTTAAGATCTCACCATTCCTGAAGAATTCACGATCGGCGGAGCACACATCCCTGCCAACAACACTCCAAGCGGCTTTGAAAAATTTGGAGGTGAAACCGTCAGGCCCCGAAGCTTTATCATCTCCCATCTGGAAAAGGGCCTGCTTGATCTCGGAGTCAGTAACAGGAGCAAGCATCATGGCGGCTTGATTGGCATTGAGCTTATTGGAGAAGAGGAAGGCAGGGTTATGAATAGGAAGGGAGGGATGAGCAGTACCAAGGAAGTTTTCAAAATGAGAGACAAAGAGGTTGGGGACCTCATCATTAGAAGCCCAAAGATCGTCAGCATTTTGAATGGTATCAATGTGATTCCTGCTGATACGACTCTTGACAGACTTGTGAAAGAAAGAAGAATTTCGGTCTCCTTCACAGAGCCAATTGATCTTGGCTTTTTGCTTCAGGAACCGCTCCTCATCGAGGCAGGCACAATTGTAGGCAGATAAATACCCACAGTGCTCCTCTCGGAGGGCCCCATTTTCAGGATCCCTATCCAGCGCAATCTGGACCCTGTCAAGCTCAAGCCGTAACTTAGCAACATTAGAATGAAGATTACCCTGATCACTAAGCAACTTACGGAGGGGCCCTTTTAGATTTTTAAGATTTTGAGAGATCTTATACATCTCACGACCAACAAGATCAGGGTGCCAATGAGAGGACACAACATTCAGAAAAGGTTCTTTATACGCAAGAAGATTGGGGAACTTGAAAGGTTTGGGTTTACGGGGAGAGCTAGCCGGAAGAGTAAGGACCGCCGGGCTATGATCCGAAGATCGATAGGGAAGAAAGACAACAGAAGCAGAAGGGAAGCGGGCAAGGGAATGAGAATTGCCCAAGACACGGTCAATCTTTTTAAGAAGACCTCCCGAACCGTTGGGGTTTTTAGTCCAAGTAAAGAACAGACCCTTGAAATTGACATCCTCCACCTCAAGGTGTCGGACACACTGACGAAAATCATCCATACCACGATTAGGGCCAGAGATGCCAGACGAGCTATCCTTAGGATCAAGGGCAACATTGAAATCTCCCATGATAAACCATGGGGTGTCCTTAACGACATGCTTATGGCCCTTAAGAGAAGTCCATAACTGGCGACGGGCGATATGGTAATTATCCGCATAAACAACAGATAGAAAAAGAATCTTCGAGGAATCACGGATCTTAACCTGAAAATGCATCACCAGATCGGTGGCATTTAAGAGCATCATGTCGACATGGACGGGATTCCATGCAACAATGATACGAGTTCCTCTAAGGCACAGGGAGCCATTAGAAGCCCAGGTCCAAGACCCAAAGACACGCTCACAGATAGAGGGAAGAGAAGACACAGAAGCACGCGACTCAAGAGCAGCACAAACATTAAGATTGGATTCCCGATCGAGATCTCTCACAGCTCTCTGATGGGTGAGGTTGCAGAAACCACGGGTATTCCAAGAGGCAACACTCAACATTGGGAAACAGGGGAGGAGGTGGAGTCCATCTGCTCGGGCTCCTGAAGGGACAAAAAATCAACCTGGGGGATAGGAAGATCACGGGCAACAAATCGGGCGGTGTCGCCATCATCCGACTCGACCTCGATCATATCATCCTCATCCAGAAGGTCATCCTGATTAAGAGGGTCAACATCGATTACACCAGGAGCAGAGGAGGAGGGGAGGGAGGAGGAGGAGGACTCAGGGTCTCTAGGAAAAGACGAGTCAGAAAGAACGGCGAAGCGGTTAGAAGAGAGATTGGGAGCCTTGGATTGCTTCCGAGAGGAGGGGGTGGGATAGAAGATTAGGGTTTAGGGTTTAGGGTTTAGGGGTTAGGGTTTAGGGTTTAGGGGTTAGGTTTTAGGGGTTAGGGGTTAGGGTTTAGGGGTTAGGGGTTAGGGTTTAGGGGTTAGGGGTTAGGGGTTAGGGGTTAGGGTTTAGGGGTTAGGGGTTAGGGTTTAGGGGTAAGGTTTAGGGTTTAAGGTTTAGGGTTTAGGGTTAGGGTTAGGGTTTATGGTTTAGGGTTTA
>NW_020203098.1:17928-21224 GCF_001531365.2 Cynara cardunculus var. scolymus | reverse complement strand
GGGGGTCCTTTTTAACAAAATGGAAGCTTTTCTTTTTGACAGGTTGGAAACCTTCACTATCAAAAACAGGCATATTTTCATTTTCAACAGATTTTTCTTTCCTTTCAAAATCTTTGGGGGTAACATGGATGCACATTGAGTCAGAGTGACCAAAAACCTTGCAGTGGGAGCAAACAGGGGGTTTCCATTCATAATCAATACRCAAAGTGTGTAACGACATAATAGGAGAATCAGGGTCAGGAATACGAACCTTAACCTCATCAAGCCAATTTTTCCTAGCAGGGACTTCAAGCAATACCCTGGCAAAAGCAGATTTACCTGCAGCATACTGACACATATTCGCGGTCCAAGAGTCCATAGCTAGAGGTTTACCAATTTTACTAGCAATATGGCTTAGACCCTCATCATTCCACACATCATAAGGGATATCATGAATTTTAATCCAAATAGGAATACTATCATGAGTGTTAGWGTGAAGATTTAGGCCCGGCCTCCATTTTTGAATAAAAATCGGGACATTTTTGAACGTCCAAGGACCATTATCAAGCACTTTTTGKAGGCCATCCACAGAATTAAATTTGAAAAGAAAAATGCCATGACCATTAAGAAGCACATCCTCAATACCAAATTGATCCCACAACTTAGACGCATAAAACTGGACCAAAGGGAACGGAAGACGCTTACCAATGAAATAACCACATAAAGTTTTAGCATATTTAATACAACTTTTTTCCACAACCGAAAGAGGGATTTCAACAGGCTCATTCAAATTATCAGAAACATTGGAAATGAAGTGAAAATTAGCATCAACATGCTTTTGAGATCCACTAAGAATATTAGCATAAGAGTTAGGGAGGATAGGAGACTTTTTTCCATTCCACGCCAAAGAKGGATTTTTTWTAACAAAAGAATCATTTTGGATTTGCTCATTTAAAGGGTTAGGAGGAGAAAAAGCATTAGCAACAGGTTCACTTTGGAGTTGCTCAACCATATTTAAATCCAAATCCATGGAAGGGCAAGACAATTCATTAATTTGCAAGGGAGCACTACAAGTCCTACCATGAGGTTTCGGCTGATTGGAGGCARCAGAAATAAAAGAATTGTTAAAATTTAACAAACCATGCACAGKAGGAGGGGTCCAAGGGTGAAGGGGGGAGGGGTCAAAACCAGTAGAGTTATGGAAAGGGATAGCAAAATCAAAAGAAGAAAGAGTAGAAGACTTACCTGGGTCCAAAAGGAGAGGTCCAAGCATGGAAGGAGAGCCACTTGAGCCTGGGCTTGGGCCCTTACCAATAAAAGAGGCAGAATGATTTTCATTTTCCTGCTGGGCCACACAAAACCGGTCCACCTCCTCATGGATASGATTAGTCGTCAAGTCCAAACCARCAAAATCAGTTRGGCCAGGCGGGATTGGGCCAAGGATAGAAGACTGAGCCACCAATGTTTCTTTGGGCTTCAAAACCGAATGCTGGGCCCAAACAGATTTCTCCATTTGACTTGGGCTTCCCTCTTCAAGATTAAAAGAACAAAGGGCCTRCTTCATCTTAACGGAACTCGAAATACCTTCAGGTCCATTAGACATAGCCATAATAAACTCACGGTCTACATTCAACGGCAACGGTCCATTCTCAACTAAGGTAGAACCAAGAGAAATGGAAGAGTCCCCAAACTTAACCAAACTAGAGGACACTTGGCCACTTTGGTCACAATCCATTTGACCGGTTTCCAACTCTAGGATGCTARAACCATCATGCTTTTCTAAAATAATATTAAAAGGAGTACTATTAACCAAAGGACAARGCATGGCKTCCTCCCTAGAAAAGCCAACCGTACCTTTTTCATTAATGCTCACCTGCTCCAACCAACCCCCTCCCATACCTTTTCCTTTTTCAATGTCCTTGCAATTAATATTTCTTTCTTCCAYGTCAGAACAATGTACGGCTTCATGCTCCATCCCCACATCTTTTTGAGATTTGAAATTAAAGAAAGATAAAAAATCTTCCTTATTCTCGGTACACACAGTATTTTCAAAAAGAAGCTTAGATGGGTCTAGYTGTTGACTTTCCAAGGAAATTACCGTTGAAGAAGAAGACCGTTGGCCATGCTCCAAGGGAGTTGCAGGTTTCGAAGGAGACTCAAGCACAGCAGCAGATCGGGAAGGAGAAGAGSAGCCCGAATCTTCAGATTTGGAATGAACGTGCATGGCATCCAAGTGACAAGACTCAATATGAGAGAAGACAATTTCATTATCGGCAATGTGAGCGGGATGGCTAAAAACCAAGTCTTTTTTACCATGCATGTTGGACRAAATARATAACCTCTTATTCATCTCTTTACCAACACTATCAGAAACGGAGAACGCAAACCACGGTAAGACTGAAGAGCGGTCACCATGCAGCTCTGAAGCAATGGGGGCGGCTAACTTCTCCTTCATTTCATCCTCATCCGAACGTAACTCACCGCAAGAAGCAACTTTTTCTTTGGCCTTCCTAAGAGCAGCGAGAGTACGGCTGTTACAAGTCTTCAACTTTCCTGGAGCACTCCCATTTTTTTTTCTCAGCATCACTTCCTCCTTTTTAGGGTTCTTGCTGCCAAGAATGAAGCCATGGGCATCCGAACTTAAAAGAGAAGGACTTGCAGACGTGTTTTCTGAATTTTTTGGGTTCAAGGGACTTCCAGCACATGAAGGAAGCATCMTTTTCATATGTAAAACTCCATTTCTTCTTTTTTCTAAAGCACCCTTTTGGCGATCAACACGAGATGATCTAAAAAGGTGGCTATTTTTCTTGTACATGAAACAATTTGCATCAACACGATTTTTCCTTGTTTTCCTATGCAATGATTCCCCCAAAGAAAGAGCAAAATCATCCATAGTAGCAAGAACACCAAGAAAATAAAAAACCACCACAAAAGCTAGAGAGAATTTTTTAGGGTTTAGGGTTTAGGGTTTAGGGTTTTTTTTGATAGAGAGGGGGGAGACCCCTCCAGATCAAGAAAAAAAGCTAAAAGCCAAACAATGAAGCGCGCGGGTAGGAGGTAAACCTCAACTACCAGCCAGGAGAAACCAAGGCACCCCGAGGGGAAAGAGAAGGAAGGAGGACAAGAAAAAGAGAGGGGAGAGAAGGAGAGAAAAGAAAACAGAGAAAGGGGAAGAGACGAAAAGAGGGAAGAAGAGGGGGAGAAAGAGAAAGAAAGAGGAACCGACCACAAAGGAAGGGCCCAGCCATGGCAAGACCGGGAAACGACGGGGAACACCACAAGAGCAAGAGAAGGGGCCTAAAAAAGGCACACCCTAG
>NW_020203098.1:13274-14568 GCF_001531365.2 Cynara cardunculus var. scolymus | reverse complement strand
GGCCTGATCGGCATTAAGCTTATTAGAAAACAGAAAAGCGGGATCATGGATGGGGAGAGAAGGAAGAGGATTCCCAAGGAAATTCTGGAAGTGGGAGACAAAAAGATCAGGAACCTCCACATTAGGGATCCAAATACCGTCAGCATTTTGGATGGTGTCAATATTATTCCGGCTGATACGGCTCTTGACAGACTTATGGAAGAAAGAAGAGTTTTTATCTCCCTCACGGAGCCATTGGATTTTGGCTTTTTGCTTCAGGAACCTTTCCTCATCAAGGCAGGCACTATTATAGGCAGATAAATACCCACAGTGCTCCTCACGGAGGTCCATGTTTTCAGGGTCCCTATCAAGAGCAATCTGGACCCTGTCGAGCTCAAGCCGGATTCTAGAGACATTAGAGAACAGGTTACCTTGATCTTTGAGGAGYTTACGGATAGGGCCTTTGAGATTTTTAAGGTTTAGGAAAATTTTATACATCTCATAACCAGAGAGGTCAGGTCTCCAACTCGAGGCAACGACAGATAAGAAATCCTCTTTATGAGTAAGAAAATTAGGGAACTTGAAAGGTTTAGGCTTCCAAGGGGACCGSGAGGGAAGGGTAAGGACCGCAGGGCAATGGTCCGAAGACCGGTAGGGAAGAAAGATGACAGAAGCCGAAGGGAAATGAGCAAGGGAATGGGAATTCCCTAAGACACGGTCAATCTTTTTAAGAAGACCTCCCATACCATTGGGGTTTTTAGTCCAAGAAAAGTACAGACCTTTGAAATTGACATCCTCCACCTCAAGGTGTCGGACACAATGACGAAAATCATCCATACCGCGATTAGGGCCCGAGATGCCAGAGGAGCAGTCCTTAGGGTCAAGGGCAACATTGAAATCCCCCATGATAAACCAGGGGGTGTCCTTAACGAYARTCTTATGGCCCTTAAGAGAAGCCCATAACTGGCGYCGGGCGATATGGTAATTATCCGCATAGACAACAGAAAGAAACAGAATCTTAGAGGAAKCACGGATCTTAACCTGAAAATGCATCACCTGATCGGTGGCATTTAAAAGCATCATGTCAACATGGACGGGGTTCCATGCAACAATGATACGAGTTCCTCTAAGRCAAAGGGAGCCATTAGAAGCCCAGGTCCAAGATCCAAAGACACGCTCACAGATAGAAGGAAGAGAAGACACAGAAGCACGCGACTCAAGAGTAGCACAGACATGAAGATTGGATTCCCGAATGAGATCTCTCACAGCCCTCTGATGGGAGAGGTTGCAGAGACCACGAGTATTCCAAGAGGCA
>NW_020203098.1:9672-11759 GCF_001531365.2 Cynara cardunculus var. scolymus | reverse complement strand
GGGGATGGTTGAATAGTATGGGAAATGGGCGAAGACTCAGAAACATAGGGGGGGCGGATCTGCATATTATTAGCAAATAGAGGGGGGGAAGGAGTAAAAGAATTCATACCTGGGCCAGGGGGCCTGCCAAGAATAGAAGTAGTGAGGAGGTCCACATCCATAATCGCATGGGCTGGGGTAGTAGARGTACCATTTTGAAGGCTGGAAGTCTGATTAAMACAAGAAATAGAAGCAGTTGGGCCAAMAGGCAGTGGGCCGAGAATGGACAAAGCARGAGAGCCRGCCTCTTTGTCCAAAKTACCATCCAAATTACAACATGGGCTAGGAGGCAGTGGGCTGGAAAATCGAGAATCAGAAGCAGCAGATTGGGCTAAAAAAGGAGCCTTGGGCTTAGGCAAAAGAGGCTTATTCTGAATTAAATCAGAGCWAAAGCTTGGGCTGGGAGGTCCATTWGCCAYCTTGGTTTCGATCAAACTAGAAGACCCAACAGAGTKGTCAATATCCATCAGATGATTAGAAAATCCTTGAGGCTTCATCCCATGCAAACTAGAAATATCTTCACAAGTACCAACCTTTAATGGGGAAATATTATTTAATTGAACCCCATTATCCAAAGGACAAAGAGGCTCACCTATTTTCAGAGTAGCATGCGGCACCATGCACTCCTCTCCRTACCCATGCTGCAGACCTATCCCATCAATTTTTGAAAACCCATTTCCCTCCAAGCTAAGTCTAAGACTTTTTGACTTTTCTGCCTCCTCCCCATGCATCGGTACAGCATCTCCATCATCACCCTTTTGCTTCATGTCAGAAAAGAAAGAAAAAATAACATCTCGATTCACCGAGCAGTTAACGTTGCCAAACATGAAAGGATGGGAAGCTTTTTGAATATTTTTTGAACAAGGAGCCGTTGGATCATCATACATTACCGTTGGATCATCACATCCTTCACCCAACATCGGCCGAGCACGCTCCGACAGCTCAACAAACCCAWTATTTTTGTTAATACAGCGAGCARAATCAAGAGAGAAGGCAACTTCATTTTCAGAAAAAGCGACGGGGAGACTAAAACTAGTTCGAGGGAGGCTGAGCGGAGATGAGGCAGCTACCTCCRGCGACTGTGAAGAAGGATTTTCCGRCGACCCCGGCGACCTAAGCAGCKGAGCAGAAGCACAATCCGGTAAGCCCTTTGCCTGAATAGCCCACGACCCAGAACTCCCAGACTTATGGGGAAAGATCAACTGATTTTTGCAAAGGGAGGCCGAAAGCCCATCACTCACAGGGTTTGAAGCACAAAAATCAGAAGGATCACCGGGGCTGACCGTAAGCTCGAGCGTGGACGGAGAACCAGCAGACCAGGGTTTAGAGATGATGGAAGGGAGAGCAAGTTTTCTACATTCATCCTCTTCCTTCTCCTTATCAGAACAAGTATCATGCCTCCATCCCAAGTTGAACATCAAAGCATCAGGCACCGAGGGGGGGGGGGTTCCAAGCATTTGTTTTTTTCATTTTCTTCATCAATCACGAACAGATTTGTAGAACTTGAAATAAAACGACGAGAACACACTTTTTCAAGTCTTCTTAACTTGCAATTTTCTTCATAGTTTTCAACCTTTCCTTGATGAGAACTAGGAAGAGGGTTAGAAAACTTAAATCGATTGATGGGTATACGAGCTTTTCTTGTTTTCCTATGCATGGATTCCTCCACAACAAGTTTCATATCAACCAAGGAAGAAAAAACACCAAGAAAGAGAGAACTACCACAAAAAGCTAGAGAGAATTTTTTAGAGAGAGAAACTAGAGAGAGAAAAAATTCATGCAAATGGGGTTTAGGGTTTAGGGTTTAGGGTTTAGGGTTTAGGGTTTAGGGTTTTAGGGTTTTAGGGGTTAGGGTTTAGGGTTTTAGGGGTTTAGGGTTTAGGGTTTTAGGGGTTTAGGGTTTAGGGTTTAGGGTTTTAGGGGTTTAGGGTTTAGGGTTTAGGGTTTTAGGGGTTTAGGGTTTAGGGTTTTAGGGGTTTAGGGTTTAGGGTTTAGGGTTTAGGGTTTTATGGGTTTAGGGTTTAGGGTTTAGGGTTTAGGGTTTAGGG
>NW_020203098.1:0-9354 GCF_001531365.2 Cynara cardunculus var. scolymus | reverse complement strand
TTTTTTTTTGATAGAGAGGGGGGAGACCCCTCCAGATCAAGAAAAAAAGCTAAAAGCCAAACAATGAAGCGCGCGGGGAGGAGGAAAACCTCAACTACCAGCCAGAGAAACCAAGGCACCCCGAGGGTTTAGGGTTTAGGGTTTAGGGTTTAGGGTTTAGGGTTTTTTTTTTTGGGTAAAGGGGACGAAACCCCGGAAAAATTTATTCAAAAAAATAAAACAAGACAAGCTACGAGGGGCATACCCCAAGAAAAACAAAAACTAAGTGCCTTCCAAGAAAATGTTTAGGAAGGACACTTAACAAAGGTCTAGAACTAAAAACCAGGTTAGCCAAATTGAGCCAACAATCCCAATTAAAAATACAAGCCGAACAATAAAGGAAAGAGATGGCCCAAGGCAAGGAAATAGGCGAATCCCACCGGCATCCAAAATCCCTATCATTGCAGCCCATAATAGCTTTCCGCTTCCACTCCATATCCTCAAGCCCACATAAAGTAAAAGAACTCCAAAAAATAGAAGAAATGGCCCAATTACAAACCAGGTGGAAGCCCAGAATAAAATCCATCATGTAGTTGATATTCCTCATCCAGCCCATGTCCACAAGCCCAGGATATAATAAGGAACACCAACAAATTAAATCAGCAGCCCAAATAAAGATCACCTTGAAGCCCAAAAGCCTACCAATCTCACGGTCCATCAAATTAGAATTGGATTTACCCAGCTTATCACAAATCCATCCCCTCCAACCACGCAACCAGAGTCTGAACATCGTCACCTTCGAAGAGGACTTACTCCCAGACCGATTGAAGCAAGAAGCAACATTCGAAGCAGCACCCTTCTTCTTCAAAGAGGACCACATAAACTCCAATCTCCACATAAAACCCAAAACAGCCCCTAGGGTTTGGAAGTAGATGGCACGAGTGCAAGAAATCCGAGCATACCTCCTAGAAAATGAAGAAATCCAGCCAATTCGATGATAAAGCCAATCGATTGTGGCAGGAATTTCAGATTCCAAACAACGGCTCATCGCAATGAAATTAGGGCAGCAAAAATGCCCAATCGATTTTGTAAAAACAGCCCTGTCATCACGAGCACACGGACACCCCAGGAAAGCAATCATCTTTAAGAAACAGTTGAATGTTATACGGACAGAGCATTGGTGATGCAGCTTAGGGTAGATGGTTTGCTGCATCAATTGGAAATATAGAAAACTAGGCTTCAAAAACTTCTCCAAATTGTTTTTCTTGCAGGGGCCATCACCATATAATCCAAGCCTCCATACTCCTAAAGAACCAACCTTCCAAACATTCCTATTGGTAAGACTACCAGGCCAAAATGCAGACTCAACCCAACACAGGTCCAAGTCATTACCAAATAGAAAATACGAAACCATGCCAAAACCAATACTGTGATATTTGCAGGGACCCCAATTTTTACCCTTTAACCACCATAACACCCTTCTCCAAACCCCAAGAAAGAGAACCAGTTTTAAAAGAAAATCAAAGAAACATTTTCTTTTAAAGATGGTGAATTCAAGATACCTGTACCTACCCAACCCCTTCCATCCCCCAAAGTAAATAAGAGCTAGTTTATTCCTGAATTTTACACACTCCATAAACATCCTAAAACCCCTGTACGCCAGTAAATAGACATTACCCTGTATCCACCAATCCTCCAAAAAAACCTCCTTATGTCTCCTGAACAAGTGCAAAAWAATACCTAGCTCCTCTACCCTACACCCCCTTATTTCATCATCCCAATACCCAAGACCCCTAACCCAACGAACAAAGAAATGTATGTAACTGAAGATAACTCTCATATCCCCTTCCCCCCCAAAAAACCCCTGTGTATCCCAAGTGTTTCCCATAGCACCCCCCAAATAGAACCCACCCAAAATACTCACAAGATTCTTGAAAACAGTATCACTCCAATATTTAGTCATCACAAGCCAATAGAAGACAAGAAACATAAGGTTATATAAGTAACTTAAGCTCAAAATGGGCAGCCAATCAGAATAAAGCCTCAAGATCAATATCACTCCATTCCAGATAAAAGAGATAGCCAAACCAGAAAAGTGGTTATTCAAAAATATCAACCAACCCCAGCCTAAAAAAGAGAAGTATATATATATCAAACACCCAAGAAAAGAATCCAAATCTAAAAGAGAACCAAAGAGCCATTCTCCCAAGAATTTGGTGACACCAAAGGACCAATATTTACCCCACCACCTTATCCAAAGAAAGTTTAGAGAATTAGTATCCACCCTGATCACCTTATAATGATGGCTCCATAAAAAAAACCAATCCTCCTTAGGAACCTCCTTATAACTCCTTTTCAAGTTCAAGACACATCTTATCTCCTCTACCCTCCATCCCCTTATAACACCCTCCCATGATACGAACCCATAACCCCAAAATCTCCAATACATAAAGAAATAGTACCTGCAGATAAAAGAGTTAGTAAAAAATAATTTTTTCCCGGTCCACCCCGTATAAACCCGAATTATCCCACAGTGTTTCCCAAAACCCTCCCCAAAAACCCTAACCCAAGGATTCTCATAAGCCAAAGAGTTAATTCTCTCAATCCAACAATCATCCACAACAGGATTTTCAGTGCAACTGCCTTTATTCCACCAGCCATTTTCAAGACCATTTCTCAGAATACCCAAAAAAAGAGGGTAAAGATACCAATGAAAATGAAAAAAATCACTCATAAATTTCCGCATTGACAAATTCATCTTCCCCTATTTTTAGCCCCCATAACCTTGCTGCCCTTCTGGTTTGAGCATTGTTCTCAATCTTCAAGCCCAAAAGCCTTAACTTCACAATCTGAAATATCATTTTAGCCAAAACAGCCGCAGATCTCTTGTCACCACAGTGGATTCGAATATTTCTCTCCTGCCATATAAAATAAATCACAGCAGCCAAAAGCAGTCTTTGGTATATACTCCAAATGGACAAATTAGTAGACAAATTGCTTATTTTATCAACAAAACTTTCCCAGTTCAAACTATTACCCCTGATAATATTAGAAAGATCACCAGTGCCCCCAATGATATCCAGAATCCTCCAAACTTCTTGAGTGTATGGGCAAGCAATAAAAATGTGATCATGGGATTCCCTTCCATTAACACAAAGAACACAATTAAGATTCACATTCAAGGACCACATCCCAAGTCTGTCCTTAGTTCTGAGGCTATTCCTAATAGCAAGCCAGAATAAAAAAGCATGCCTAGGAATTCCTTGAGAAAACCAAACCAAATTGGCCCATTTCACCCCATTCGCCTCAAATCTAATATCTTTCCACACATTGGCCACACTAAAGTCTAAAGGATTACCATTGTTACATCGCCATCTCATTTTATCTCTAGTACCTTCAATAAGAGGAGGAAGATATATCTGAAGAATTTCTCCATATTTGGTCCAAATTTCCATCGGCCAAGCCCACCGCCCATCAATAAGAACATCCCTGACTTTCATAGTCAAACCCATCCTAGCAGAATAAATTTCTCTTTTAGGAATTAGGTTGCAGAGAGGACCAACCGGATGCCAGAAGTCAAACCAGAGTGAAGTGTCTCTACCATCCCCCAGTTGATGTAAAACATGTTCTCTAAAACAGTTTCTAATTAAAACAGCCTTCCTCCAGAACCAGGAAGCATCATGTACTACACCAACTTCCCAGAAGCTTCTGCCTTTTAAACGATACTCATGTATCCATTTCACCCATAAAGAATCACCATCTTCAATAACTTTCCAAATTTGTTTAGCAATCAAAGCTTTGTTCCAGTGTCGTAAATCCTTAACACCCAGACCACCTTGCTTTCTTGGAAGGCAAACAACTTTCCATTTAACTTTAGCTTTTCCCCTAACAAGATCCCCACCACTCCAAAGAAAACCTCTGATCAATTTTTCAATCTCTTTTATGACTGAAACAGGTATTAAGAACATAGAAGCCCAATACACACTTATGGAAGATAAAACAGAATTGATAAGTTGGAGTCGTCCAGCAAAAGAAAGCCATTTATTTTTCCAATCCTTTAACCTAGCTCTAACCTTGTCAATAAGACCATCACAATCCTTATGAAAGAGCTTAGTAGAAAGGAGAGGAACACCTAAATATTTGACTGGGAGGACGCCCAATTTAAAAGGAAGAATTTTTAAAATTTCCTCTCTATTAGTACCCACAATATTCCCCAAAAATGCCGTACTTTTTTCCACACTAGGTAACAAACCTGAAACTTTCCCAAATTCCTGTAAAGATTCCTTTAGAACAAGCACAGAAGAAACATCACCATGGCAAAACATTAGAAGGTCATCCGCAAAACATAAATGGGTGAGATTCAGTTTTTCACACTTAGGATGGAACTTGAAATCCTCACTCTCCCTGATCCTCCTTCTAACCATCAGAGTCAGTACTTCCATAACCAAAGTAAAGAGGTATGGAGATAGAGGATCTCCTTGCCTAATACCCCTCATACCTGGAAAGAAACCATGATGATCACCATTAACCCGAATAGTGTAAGAGACCGAAGATATACATTTCATGATCCAGGCCACCATACACGGGTGAAATCCAAAATTTTGCAGAATATTTTCCAGAAAGCACCAATTCACAGTATCATAGGCTTTTTGGATATCCACTTTAAACGCACATCTTCTAACTCCTCTAGTCCTATGATAACCTCTCATCAATTCCTGAGCCAACAAAATATTATCACTAATTTGCCTATTAGGAATGAAGGCAGATTGATTTTGATCAATTAAACAGCTTAACACATCTTTCAATCTTCCAGCCAACAATTTACTAATACATTTATAAAGGACATTGCAACAAGCAATGGGACGGAAGTCAGCAACAGTTTTAGGAGTCTGAGACTTTGGAACCAGTGAAATAACCGTAGCATTAACCTCTCCCAGAAGTTTACCATTAAAGAAGAATTGCTGAATAGCTTCACAAACATCTTTGCCAATAACAGGCCACGCTTTCTTGAAAAATCTAGCCGAGAAACCATCTGGTCCAGGAGCTTTAATATCATCAATATCAAAAATAGCTTCTTTGATTTCCTTATCATCAAACGATCGGACCATAAAATCAGCTTGGTCCTTGGATAGCTTATTGGAGAAAAGAGAGTAAGGATCCACAATAGCATCAACACTAACATTAGTGCCAAGGATATTCATAAAGTGATTCACAAATTGATCAGCAACAGCTGTCCCCATAAACCTATTCCCCTTCAAATCCTCAATCTCATCAATTCTTCCTTTATTAGTTCTGCATTTGACAACATTATGGAAATAAGCAGTGTTAGCATCTCCCTCTTTTAACCATTGAATCTTAGCCCTTTGCCTCAAGAATCGATCTTCATCAAGAATAGCACTCTTTAAAGCCTTCAAATAAACAGAAGCTTCCATACTAAAATCACCATTCTCCGGATCAGCATCCAGATCAGATTGGGCTCGACCCAATTCCTGCCTCAACTTTTGAACATTAGAGAACACATTCCCATGCTCAAAATTCAACTTCCTCATAGCTTTTTTAACGTTCTTCAGCTTAGAAGTTACAGAGTACATATAACAACCCTTCACATCAAGACTCCAAGCCTTCCCAATTAAGGGCAGAAAATCAGCTTTATCCGTCAAATGATTATTAAATTTAAAAGGCCGAGGCTTAAAAGACATATGATTACCTAAAGAAACAATAGCCGGGCTATGGTCAGAAACTCCATAAGGGAGGAAAGTAGCATGCGCAGAAGGAAAAGTAGCTATGAAGTTAAAATTACCAAACACCCTATCCAGCTTTTTCATGAGACCCCTCTGACCGAACTCCAACATCGGCTTCTGTATCCACGTGAACTTGATACCAGATTGATTGATATCATCAAGATCAGTATCATGAACACAATCTCTAAAATCCGACATTCCTCTAGAAACCACAGACGAACCTCTAGAACTGTCTTCAGGATTAAGACCAACATTAAAATCCCCCAAAACAACCCATGGGTCACTTTTAACAAAAAGATTATGTTTCTTGATAGAAGACCATATATCTCTTCTTTCAGAAACATCATTTGCAGCATAAACCACGGAGCAGTGGAACTTCTGACTAGACTCCAAATCCAGAAAGTGTCCATGAATAACTTGACTACTGAAATCAAAGAATTCCGTTTGGACTTTTCTAGAATCCCACCCTACAATAATTCTGGTTCTGCCATTATAAACAGAATTATTAGTAACCCACTCCCAGTTACCAAAAATACCATTGCAAATCTCCTGAAGCTTATCAAACCGAACCTTAGTTTCAACAATGGAACACATAACTAACTTATTATCAACTATAAGATTTTTAACTTCCTTTCTTTTAGAGGCTAAGTTTAGACCTCTAATGTTCCACATAGCAAACTTAACCATGGATAATGCCTTTTTGCTTGACCAACCTATCCCCACCCCTCATTTGATCCTCTTTTTCAACATGCATAAACTCCGGAGCATCATCCTTCACAGCAACATCTTCAAAACTCGAGTATTTCCTAAAATACTCAACTTGCTCCTTTGTCCAAGTTTCAAATACCAAGTCCGGAGGTTTAATACCCCGTTCCAAGTAAAAATTAACCGCCTCCTCATCAAAGAACCATTGCTGATCATCAGCACTTTCCCTTTCTTCCTCCACTTTTTCCAAGACAACAAACTGATTACTAAGAGGGACATGGACCGGCTCAACTTCAGCATCCATCTTATCTCCAGGGGGCTTGTCCTTGCTGGACTTGGTTTCCAAGAAACTAACACCTTTATTTTTGGCTAACCTTGCCTGCTCTTGTTTAGTATCACCAGTTGATCCCTTCCTTTGATTCTGATTCTTCTGTCTACTCCCAATTAATTCAGTCTTAATCTGAACTGCAGCAGCAACATCATCAGATTTTCCACCCAAACCTCCTTTTTGCTCCATGTGAATCTGCCCATCTGTGATATTTCCCCTCCTGTCTCCTGCCAAATTGTTCAGCTGAGCTCCTTGGCTTCCAGAAACTCCTCCATCTTTTGGAACATATTGACTTTTTCTGGTTCCACCTTGACCCAAATTTTGACCTTGGGCATAAAATCGCTGGTTAACCCAAGCTTTAGTTCCTGTGTTGATATTGTTATTCATTCGGATATTTATCCCTTTACCATGCTGGTTACCTATGGGTTTAATATGGTTCTGGATAGGCTTATTCCTCCTACCCATGATCTGAAATCCATCATCACCAGCCTTGATCTCTTTGTGAACCTCCTCCATTTTCTTTTTAGCACTTTTTTCCTCCTCAGTCAAAGGCCTAACACTGCAATTATTATATCCATGACCAAACACTTTACAGTGATTACACCTGGAAGGTTTCCAATTATAAACAGCTTTTATGATAACCTCTTTTTCAGAAATTCCATCAAGTGTAGGGACAAGAGCAATGACTTCATCCGCAATCTCATTGTCAGCCGACACTTCAATGAGAATTCTAGCAAACCCAGCTCTACCAGCTTGTTTAATACACCGTTCTTCTGTAGCACGATCCAAAGTTAGAGGGATGCCAATGCCACTCGCTAGTTCACTAAGACCTTGGGTGTTCCATACCTCCAGAGGGACCCCATATAAATTAACCCATAACGGTAATTTCTTTAGCTCCGGTTTGCCCAGAAAGGAACCAGGCTCCCATTTGCTAACAAATAAGGGAATCCCATTAACCAACCAATGCCCATTCTCAACAATGAATTTCATCCCTTCCTCATTATTGAATTTGAATAAGAAATACCCTTCATAGTTGGACGCAACATTAATCAAACCATATCGTTTCCACATGCGATTCAGATTGTTGTTAACAACAAAATAAGGCATATTAACTCCCACAAAATGACCCACGAGCAAGAGAGCATTCTTTTTGCTACCTTCAATGATGACTTCTCTTGAGAACCGAATAGCTCTTTTACCATCTTCCAAAACAACTGGAGGTTTATAACTCAGCACAATCTTGCTGTCAGACTTACCTTTAATTTTATCAGCAAGAGTGATGCCTTTGGCACTCCAGACATTCTCTTTATTCCTTCCATTCATACCCTTACCACTAGTAGCTTGGCCATCATTAGATTCAGACATATGAATATCTGGTTTGCTAACCACATCATCATTCAATCTTCCAGAACCATTAATTCCATTACCTGCTACATCCATACCACCTCTATTATTAACTTTTCCTCCTCCATCACCAGTCAGCAATTCGTTTATAAAAATGGGATTATTCAGAATCCTACCATCTTTAGCCTCAACAGTGGGCTTTTTCAGCATTTCAGGTGTTTTAACCTGTCCACCCCTAGACCCAGTACCCTGATTAGAGTCAAAACGATTAATCATGTCTTTCATGAATTGCTCCGAATTTTTCATATACTCCAAAGGGTTACCAGACAGATCAAGCTTAGGACTGGAATGAGCATCAGGACCAGGGGAAGGGAAAACAAGCTCAGGTATGAAATCAGATGACACATTCAACATCGAAGAAACATAAGAATCATTATTAGAGCCTTCCAAATTGCCCACAGTCGCATTTGGGTAAGTATTGTTCGAAATCGTATTGTCACCAACAGGTGACGCAAAATGTATACTACCAGATTGAGGATTCATCTGGGTATGATAAAAATTGACATCATGAGCATCAGAATTGAAACAAGAATCATTGATAATACCAGAATTCATACCAGGGGCCGAGAGATTTTCAGTAATTTGAGCATCTTCACCCAGTTTTTTCGATTTTCGAACCCTACCACGCTTTAGGGTCGAAAACGGGACTTTCATATTCACCAATGAATCCACATCCTGAATCGATTTTCCAGCTGGGGAATTAGCATCAATTTTAACCTCTTTCCTCTTAGAACCAAGCTTTTTGGTCGAAGAGGATTTTGAAACCGAAGAACGAGAATTCGAGATCGCAGCTTTCTTCACCGAATCCTTGATGCGATCAGAAATTGATACATAATCCTCAAATAGATCCTTGCCAGGAGCATCAGAATCCACAGTATCATCATCGATTTCCACAGAAACATCAGACAGAGTCTCAACAGGAAGAGGGACGGGAGGAAGATTACTAGGATCCATGCGAAAATCAAAGAGTGATTACATAATTGAACGAACAAGGAAGAGAAACAGCTTGAAAACAGGGCGAAAGATCAAAAAACAGAGAAAAAAGTTGAGAGAAAATTCTAGAGAGAGAAAGTTAGAGAGAGAAAATTTCCACGCAAATGAGAATCCTAGGGTTTAGGGTTTAGGGTTTAGGGTTTAGGGTTTAGGGTTTAGGGTTTAGGGGTTAGGGGTTAGGGGTTAGGGGTTAGGGTTTAGGGG
>NW_020203097.1:20203-23281 GCF_001531365.2 Cynara cardunculus var. scolymus | reverse complement strand
GTAACCAGAGCCCCTCTGGTTCAAAGCAAATACTTGGTATTTCTTATCAAGTACTTTTCTCCCACCCAGAGCCTCTGGTTATATAAACCAGCGCCTCTGGATTCCAACTTTTTGTGATATCAATATCTCAATCCTTGGATTCTTGTATTCTCTCATCATTTCTTTCTCCTTAACCAACCAGAGCCTCTGTTTCCAAAGACCAGCGCCTCTGGTTCCCACCTTTACTTGCTACATATTGTTTTTCAACCAGAGCCTCTGGTTCTAAAGACCAGAGCCTCTGGCTTAAGATTCTTTGCAAGCAAGTCTTAACCATTTCTAACTCCCTTTCATATTTTCTTTCAACCAGAGCCTCTGGTTCTAAAGACTAGAGCCTCTGGACCCCATCCATTACTTTTGAATCTTATTTTTTTCCTTCCCCTTTGAAACCAGAGCCCCTCTGGTCATCGCTCACTAAAATCACTTATATGACAAAGTGTGTCCATTCACCCAGAGCGTCTAGTTCCAAAGACCAGAGCCTCTGGTTTCCACCCTACTTGCATTATATTCTATTCTCACAACCAGAGCCTCTGGTTCTAAAGACCAGAGCCTCTGGCTTTAGATTCTTTGCAATCTTTATCTTTATCATTTCATCTCATACTCCATTTCATCTCATACTCCATTTCATCATCATTCAACTAGAGCCTATGGTTCCAAAGACCAGAGCCTCTACTTTCCTTCGCTTGCTATACCTTCTTTTTTCTCAACCAGAGCCTCTGATTCTAAAGACCAGAGCCTCTGGCCCTAGTTTCTTTGAAAGCAAAGTCTTCATCATTTCATTTCATACTTCATTTTTTCCTCCTTCACAACCAGAGCCTCTGGATTCAAAGTCTTTGCAACCAGAGCCCCTCTGGTCTCAAAGACATTCCTTTACTTAACCATCTTTCATATTTTTCTCATCCTTCAGAGCCTCTGGTTCTAAAGACCAGAGCCTCTGGATTCAAAGTCTTTGCAACCAGAGCCCCTCTGGTCTCAAAGACATTCTTTTTCATACTTAAACTTTTTTTCTCATTGAATCTCATCATCCTTCACAACTAGAGCCTCTGGTTCTAAAGACCAGAGCCTCTGGATTTCAAATCCTTTGCACCCAGAGCCCCTCTGGTCTCAAGATTCATTCATTTTCTTATCCATTCTCATACTTGACCATATTTCATTTTTTTCATCGCCTTTCACAACCAACGTAGAGCCTCTGGTCATCCACAATCTAAACTCCTTATTATTTCCAGGGGAATTTTTACATTTCATTTCATATCTCCATGCATCCTTTGAGGGGGAGCAAAAGTTTACATTTGTAAACTTGCATTTTCCATCCAGAGCCTCTAGTTCTACTATCCAGAGCCTCTGGTCCCATAAAATGCTACATATGAATATAATACCAGACCTCCTAAGGTTTTATAAAATGGATTGACATACTTAACCAAAGCCTTTGATTTGTTAACCAAAGCCTCCACATCATGTCAATCCTACATCACTACTTGTCTTCATCGAAATTTCAACCAGAACTCTTCTGGTTCCTCATTCAAGATATCATGCCCAACCAGAACTCCTCTGGTTCCTCACTCAAGATATCATGCCCAACCAGAACTCCTCTTGTTCCTCACTCAAGATATCATGCCTAACCAGAGCTCCTCTAGTTCCATGAAAATACAATTTTCACTTAAAACTCATCTACGTTGAAAACAATTTTTAAAAGATTATACAAAATTGCAACTTTTGTGACTAAAAACAACAACATCAGTTTTTAGAAGACCAAAACTTCGTAATTAGTATTAATCTTACAATTAGATGAGATTTTAAATTCCATTTTTTTAAACGTCTTCCACAAATCCACGCAACAGAGACATACACCCCGGTCTACAAAATGCAAGGACACCGCCCAACCCTTTCGAAGGAAGGATACAGCATCAACATGCCGCTGTCAAGGCCTATGCTCATTGTCATTCCATCGACAAGTGAGATACGCCAAGCCTATGAACGCTCCATGCTGTCCCAAGAACCAAGGACAGCTACCCCAAAGCACTTAGAGCAGTCCGCCCCTCCAAGCGAGGGAGCACAACCATCGTGCTTCCCCCGGCCCTCACCAACATATTTCCCTACCTACTACCCAAAGGGCACCCACATCCACTATCCCTGGCGATCAAAGCCAAAGGGATATTGAAACAGGATGACCCAGTCCAATCCAAACCCAAGCTAGCCATCCAGAGGCCATCCTTCGAGCCTCTAGAGATGAACAAGACGAGGAATCTCATATCCCATCACCCCTCATTCAACAGATAGGTGATAAAGAGATAAGAGCCCCTTCGCCTCAGGGCTCGCCACAACCTCTCACACACATAAACGCATTCGTTGCTTTTGATGTTGAACCAATAGATCGTTCAGAGCGATTTTCATTTTGTGCACCACTATCTTTGGTATTTGATTTACCAAAGGGTACACACATCCGATTCACTTACTCAGCCTCTGAAGCTGAAGAAGAGGAAGAGGATGTCCAAACATCACGAGATAGTTCTTCTCTCAAAGGCTATCAAGGACATGATGGAAGTCCTTCGCGGCCTACCTTCACACAAGGCCAAGAAGGCGCCTCAGGAACAGAGGCACAACCTGCAGCATCCGTTGTTGTAGGGGTTAACCCCTTAGCCGATCTGGTCACCAAGGCTGAGTTCCAGGCCTTTGTTGATACAGTTTCGCACCTCATGTTCGAGCAGCCGCCCAAGCAAACGACAACGCCACGATGACCAAGACCTCGATGATAAAGGTTTTGGACCTCGTGAGGGGGAGACAGAGGCGGCAACTGCATATTAATCTCCATCCGCTGCACCAATGCAACCATAACCAACCACCCCATCATCACAACATCAATGAAAAGAAAATTTGTAAACTTGGAAATTGATGTTTGTTTTTCTAGATTAGTGTCTGTTTTTCATATGTATATAGATTAGACTTTGTTATTTCATTACTTAGGGGGAGATTGTTAAACCCCACAATGCAAAATGTAAAAAGTAATGAAAAACAAACAAGTGATGAAGAACCAGAAGACCAATG
>NW_020203097.1:15338-18743 GCF_001531365.2 Cynara cardunculus var. scolymus | reverse complement strand
GACTAAGGAACTGTTTAGTCAAGATTTGTTTAAAACTGTTGGACTAAAGAACTGTTTAGTCAAGTTTTGTTTATGTCATGAAATACTGACGGTTTTGCACTATGATATAAATGTTAAATTGATGTACTTGAGAGTATGTTTCCAAATAAAGTCCCCATCCGTAAATGCTACTTGTTAACTCAGGCATGTCCCCGGGGCGTGGTAATTGTGGATAGCCGCTATTGTGTTGACAGTCCCGCCTAGAAAGGGGTGCAAATTACCTATGTTTTATTTAGTCTAATCATGTGGAATTTGGACCAGCGCTGAATTAGTACTAACACGAACTGTGGGACCTAAGTGAGTGTACGAGTTACTTATGGTCGTTCGTAAAATAATGGGGCACATTGGTCAGGAAAGGCTCAGTAGCGTCTCAAGTTTTAAACATCGTTATAGATTTACATTTATCGGGTGCAAGTTTATGTATAGGTTCGCAATAAATGATTTATGCATTGTAATGTTTTGTGCATATGAAAACCCGTGAACTCACCAACTCTTTGTAGTTGACCTTGTTTTATGTTTCATGCTTTTTAGGATTTAAGTAAGAAATGAAGTTTTGGAGCATATATGTGATGACACCGACTAAGTTCACATTGAAGTTTTTGTAAAGAAGTATTATATTCCAACTTGGTTATGGATGTTAAATTCGAAATTTTTGTAAAACTTGAATGTTGTTATTTAATATCTGCTATTGTGACTCGCTTACCTGTTACATCTCGTGTTTCCGCTTTAACGGGGTGTGACAGATTTGGTGTCAGAGCATCAATTATCGAGAACACTGGTATTTCCTTAAAAACCACAAACTATAACCAAAATATTTTCAAAACAGTTTTCAAGTGATTTAAATACATATTTATGCAAAGCGGGTCACATTATTATATGTCAATTAAAGAAAGCCTGATCACCTATGTTTAATTTACATATAATAGAGAACTTAATCGGTTGTATTAAAAATATGCTCCAAAAGAGAAATTGTTGTGAAAAGCATGATTGTGTGTGTGTTGCATAATTTATGAATATCCATTGCCCTAGACCAACCTGAGGCGAGGAATGAGAAATTCCTTACATTGTTTAGTGTTCATGTTGAACCAGAAGCGCTGGTTAGAAGGATCAGAGGTGATGGAATAGAAATTCCTTATATTGTTAAGTGTTCATAATGAACCAGAAGTGCTGGTTATATGGAACCAGAGGACCGATGGACGAGAAATCCATTATTTTTCTAAGTGTGGATGTTGAACCAGCGGCCGATGAAATAGAATTGCATTGGTTTGCTAAGYATGTATGTGGAACCCGAGGACCGATGGACGAGAAATCCATTATTTTTCTAAGTGTGGATGTTGAACCAGTGGCCGATGAAATAGAATTCCATTGGTTTGCTAAGTATGTATGTGGAACCAGAGGACCGATGGATGGGTTATCCATTATTTTTCTATGTATGGATGATGAACCAATGGCCGATGAAATAGAATTCCATTGGTTTGCTATGTATGTATGTGGAACCAGAGGACCGATAGACGGGTTATCCATTATTTTTCTAAGTATGGATGTTGAACCAGCAGCCGATGAAATAGAATTCCATTGGTTTGCTAAGTATGTATGTGGAACCAGAGGACCGATGGATGACAAAACCCATTACTTTTCTCAGTATGTAAGTTGAACCAGAGGACCGAGGAACTAGAACCCAAATATTTTCTAAGTCTGGTAGTGCAACCAAAGGCTCTGGTAATAAAACCAGAGGCTCTGGGAATGCAACCAGAGACTGGCTGTCCAGAGGCTCTAGCTTAATTGCCACCCTTAGCCTTACTTAGAAGCTTCTGTTATAACACTAAGCATTTATAGATGGTACATTTCGTAATTAAGAATGTTAATATCGCATATCCCTATGGCATCATCTGCTCCTAGTGAATATTCGGCAGACGAATCCGGTTATGTGGTTCGCTGATCCAGAAGGAGCTCATCCATCAATGAAGAGGTGGACCCTTATGAGCATGAGGACACAACAACTAGCGGGACACCTGCTTCACTACCAGCATCCATATTGCCCCCATCGGAGCCAGTACCCGATATCCCACCTCAAACCTTTCATGGTGCAAGGATTAGAGTCACGCCTAGGAAAAGTATTCCACTACCTCGGCGAGTGACTTTTGAAAATTCCACTAGAGTTAGAGGGGAGTCATCACAACCACAACATGGGAGCAGGATCTCTCAAGTAGTGACCGGAGTACCTGCATCCTACTCTCAGGGCGTGAATCTGGCTGAACGAGAGTGGGTGCGGAGAATCGCATCAGATACTCAAACTCTCCAGACTCGACTGGGATATCATCACCACATTTTGAACAACCTATCCGATGTGATGGAAATGCACCACCAGCGTATGATGAGAACCTCAGATGTCGTCATTGCTGCGAGATGGGAGATTAGGAGATTGTACAAGTGTTTAGTGGTGAGTGGGATGATGATGTTGATGCTAGGAATGCTGATTGGTTGGGTATTGTTCTAGAAATGTTGACTAGTGATAGGATATTTGCTCTTTTGCATAGAAACCCAAGATCTTGTATTAGTGGGCTATAATCAACTATGAATCTACGATGTCTTTTGAGAAAAGCTTATCTACATCAAGTTATGGTTGAATATAAGATTATTCTGTTCGGTTATATAAATGCTTGAATGTTATCCATACGATGAATATCCCTTGCATCATTTAGATGACTAGAAGTTATTATCCTTGATATTGCCATGAAAATGACGAAATTTCCCTTCTGACTTACGCCCTAGAAAATGCCGCCAAGAAGAGAAAACCCTGAAGTTGCACGACTCGTATCTAAACAACTATTGGTTGCACTCCCGAACATTGTTAGCCAGGTAGCAGCAGGACTAAATGCTAACCAATCAACCAATTCTGAGCCTAGAACACCCCGGAAATGCACCTATAAATCCTTCAGATCATGCAACCCAAAGGAATTCCATGGAACTGAGGAGGCTGTAGGATTATTGACTTAGATAGAGGGTATGGAATCTGTCCTCCATATCAGTAAATGCACAGAAGCAAACAAGGTAGAATATGCTGCATGTTTACTTCAAGGACGGGCATTAACTTGGTGGAATACTTTAGTGCAAACTAAGGGTCGGGAAACGGCTAACCAACTTTCTTGGGAAGAATTTAAGAAACTACTCAAGGATGAGTATTGCCCAAGAAGTGTACTCCAAAAGTTAGAAATGGAGTTATGGAATCATGAGATGAAAGGGGAAAACATAGCTGCATATAYTGCTCGATTCCATGAGTTAGCAAATTTAGTGCCACATCTGGTGACACCCGAGGAAGTTCGAATCGAGAGATATATTTGGGGATTGTCTCCAAAAATTCGAGGA
>NW_020203097.1:12754-14593 GCF_001531365.2 Cynara cardunculus var. scolymus | reverse complement strand
ATAGTTATAGGCATGGATTGGCTATCCAAAAATAGAGCTGAAATAGTTTGTTCAGAAAAGGTTATCCGAATTCCTCAAGAAGGAAGTGACTCAATTGTAATTCGAGGAGACGAGTCAGATCGGAAAATTAAGATAGTATCATGCATGAAGATGCGAAAGTACTTGAAGAAGAATTATGTTGCATTTTTGACCCATGTTATTGATAAGAAGGTCAAAAAGAAATGTATTAATGATTTCCCTGTAGTCCGGGAGTTTCCTGATGTATTTCGTGAGGATTTACCAGGACTACCCCCGCCAAGACAAGTCGAATTCGGTATCGACTTAATCCCTGGAGCTGCCCCAGTGGCAAAAGCACCATATCGATTGGCCCCATCAGAAATGCAATAATTGTCAGGTCAACTTCAAGAGTTATTGGATAAAGGATTTATAAGACCAAGTTTCTCACCATGGGGTGCACCGGTTCCATTCGTCAAGAAGAAAGATGGGTCAATACGAATGTGCATTGATTATAGGGAACTTAATAAGTTGACCATCAAGAACAGATATCCTCTTCCTAGAATATATGATTTGTTCGATCAACTTCAAGGTGCTGTATACTTTTCAAAGATCGATCTACGATCCGGATATCATCAAGTGAGAATTCGAGAAGAGGACACCCCCAAAACGACATTTAGGACCCGGTACGGTCATTACAAATTTTTGGTTATGCCATTCGGGCTAACCAATGCACTGACGGTCTTTATGAATATGATGAATAGAGTTTGCAGGCCATACCTGGATAAATTTGTAATCGTTTTCATAAACGACATACTAATTTATTCACGTAGTAAGAAGGATCATGAGCAACACTTGAGGATGATATTAGAACTACTTAGGGATTAGAAATTGTACGCATCTCCAAATGCGAATTCTGGATTCGGGAAGTACAATTTCTTGGTCACGTGGTTAATAAAAAAGGGATTCAGGTAGATCCTGCAAAGATTGAGGCCATTAAGAAATGGGAAGCCCCAAGAACCCCGATGGAAATTCGTCAATTTCTTAGTTTGGCAGGCTATTATCGGCGATTCATTGCGAATTTTTCAAAAATTGCGCAACCTCTCACAACTTTAACTTAGAAAGACAAGAAGTTTGTTTGGGGAGAAAAACAAGAAGAGACCTTCAAGGCTCTTAAGAATAAGCTATGTAATGCACTTATTTTATCTTTACTAGAAGGTTCAGAAAACTTTGTGGTATATTGTGACGCATCACATCAAGGCTTATGATGCGTACTAATGCAAAAAGATAAGGTCATTGTTGTTAGGACTGAAAATCAGTATTAATTGTATTCGTCTTGAAAGTTAAATATAGTCTATAATTGTAAAAGTCAGCGTGTTTGACTTTCTTATAGGAGTTTGACTTTGACTTGTCTTTAAATGTTTGACCATATAAATAGTAGGTGGTCTTTGTAATTGTAAAGTAGTGAGCTCATTTGTAATATACTTTACGCAAATGAGAGTTTGACTAAAATTGTAAGGATTGACTTTCTCTCTCAATGTTCTTGATGATCTTGAATGCTATATCCTAATCTGCCATTGTTATGAAGCTATAATGAAGATTGATCAGTGATTGTGGGACAAACAATTGGTATCAAAGCTCGTTTGCAGCGAAATTTGCTTGAAGAAATCATCAAGAGTTGCTGAAATTTCTGGAATTTTCATGATTTTATGTTCTTGAGTGTTCTTAACTGTTTTCACAATTTTTCTTCTTAAATCTTTCATTTTTGGACTTTTGATTGTTAAAATGATAATCGTTGTGTGTGTTTTAACATAGTGTTTCATTTTTATTCTTGTGATTTTGCGT
>NW_020203097.1:9469-11824 GCF_001531365.2 Cynara cardunculus var. scolymus | reverse complement strand
ATAAGAAATTCATGCAATGAACGTTTTATTTCACATCTCTTGACCGCATAAGCTTCTTAGAGGTGAGCGGTTTAGGTTATTTTCTTGACCGGATAAGCTTCTTAGAGGTGAGCGGTTTAGGTTATTTTCTTGACCGGATAAGCTTCTTAGATGTGAGCGGTTTAAGACATTTTCTTGACCGGATTAAGACACAATGCGGTGTATTGTTACATACTAACATTTCATTTGTTTGTGAGTTTGAGGAATTGAGCGTTGTGTGAATCTCCAGAAATTGTGTAATTCTTTTAGTTTGTTTTTCTTTAGTCAATTTTCTTGAACTGCATAGATCCTTAACTAATCAATTTTTTCTTAATGGCAGATATTATAAAGGAGTTGAGAGAGAAGATTGCTGAGTTAAAAAATAGTATTGTGGATTATAAAATTCAGAATTATTGTAATGAGCAATGTATTAAATCTTTGAATCGGGAACATAAAGAAAAGTTAGAAAGAGTTGAGAATGATTCCAAGTCTCAGATTAATGAACATAAAATTCAGATTGATAAACTTAAAARTTCTTTGAATGATGTCAGAATGGAATGTCTTAAAGAGATAAATTCAAGGATTAAGACTAATAACGATTTGTTCTCTAAATTCCAAAAAGTTCAAAATGAACTAACTGCTGAGAGGAACTTTGCAAGGAACAATACAAAGTTAAAGAATTTAACTGAAAAGTTCCACAAGTCTGAGAATGATCTGAATGAGTTAAAGAAATTACTGGACTTAGAGAAGGAGAAATTTTTGACAGCAGAAAACAATTTGGATGTGGAAAGAGTAGAGTTCGAGAAGGAAAAGAAAAGATTCATTCAGGTTGAAAGAAAGTTTGGAATTGAACGAGAATCTTATGAAAATAAGATTAACTCTCTCGAGCTGAACGCAAAGATGCTTCTAAAGCAAATCTCGGATTTTGAGCAGCTTATCCTTTTGGAACGAGCGAAGAATGCTAAAGAAAAGAAAGACATCTCCAAAGACTGTCAGAGTCAACTACATAAATTGTTTGAAAGTATTGATCTAAAGCRAAAGGCTTTAGACGAAGAGAAAAAGCAGTTTGCTATTGAGAAAAGAAATACTTYAAAGAAGTATACAACAATTGCTAAAGAGCTTACTGAGAAAAGAAAGTGGCTTGACATTGCTTCGGAGAATGACAAAAGCAGCTCAGATGAAGAGAAACGAGAGTTGATTAATCAGAAGATATTTTTTGAAATGCTTCAGAAAGAGTTAGAAGGTAAACTCCTGGATACTTCAAAGAAATTGCCTGATCTAAAGACAGATCTTGAAACTGAATTGAACATGAGAACTGAACTGAAAATTAAATTTGATTTAGTTACTGTAGAAAGAGACCAGCTTTTACAAAAAGTCAAAGACTTTTCGTGTGCTCAAAGTTCAACTGGTTCTCCTTCTCAGTGTAAAACCAACTTTTATAATTGTTCTTATTCGAAYAGTTATTCAAGTAGTCCTAAATCTAATATTTCTAAGAACTATTCTCGTTCTAATCAGTACTATCAAGGGTATGTCATTGGATACTCTTCCACGATTAAAAGCATTTGGGTTAATAAGTCTGAATCTGTTTTATCTCATACACCTGTTGGTACTAACAATCTTCCTTGCATTCTGAAGTCTACTAATGATWTGATTAATCTTAGCAAGAGAAGGATTATGTGCTCAACATGCAGAACCAATAATTTTGTCAATAACAAAAGGTTCAACAGGTGGCATGGAGATAACAGTTATCARAACAACAACTGGAAAGGTAAGAACAGGTATGATCATAATTACTGGTATGATTCATATTTTATTCCTGATCATCCTGTTCATAGTGCTGAAAAGAAAATATCTTATAAAAATAAATGGTTTGGAAACTACAACATACCCCAATCTATTACTAACAATATAGGACCCAAGTTCGTTTGGGTACCAAAATCTACTTGATCTGATTTTGCAGGTGTGTCCATCTTGTGCTGATCAGAATATCATTTTTGTGATACACCAATGTAGGGGGAGTTGTGTTTTATTCCAAACAAAGGTTTCTAAACACCCAGTTTAGGACCCGAGCTTAACAATAAAGGCTTCTGAACACTTCAGTTCAGAACCCGTGCTTAAAATATTTTCCTTTTATTTTTTGATCTTAAAAGTTTCATTACTTAAAGTTGTTTTCTAGGGGGAGACTCTAGAATTATTCAATAAATGTTTTTGAAAATGATTTTTTTTTGGAAACGAGTACATTCTCTGAACAGGTATTTCTTGAGATTTTACTTGCGTAATTTCTCTTCGTACATAACTCCAATATCTGTTTCAACTATTCTTCAAACTGTTATTATC
>NW_020203097.1:3593-8464 GCF_001531365.2 Cynara cardunculus var. scolymus | reverse complement strand
CAGTTTCTTGAATTGACGGTTTAAACGGAGGATTTCATTCATCTTATGTATGATGGAATGATTCTCATTTCATCATAAGGGGGAGTATATGTAATAATGAATGAAATATTCATTTCCGAAATTTATTAAAGGGAATCTGATGCAAAGATCAAGGGGGAGTAACTTCGAAAGTGGCAAAAGACTCAAAAGAAGCGCGACTGAATATGATTACATAAAGATTATTCATGTGCTACATCGACTGAGAGTTTTTGAATGAGAAGATCAATATTTTAAAAGTTTACTAAAGAAAAGTCTGAAGATTAATTCTGAAGATCACTTCTTGTACAGTGTTTCTGAAGATTATTTTTGAATCTGTCCTACATTGTCAAAAGAGAAGATTACCGTGATTCTACATTCGAGGGGGAGAATGCTAGAAGATCTATCTCAACAGTTGATTGCTTGAAGACTACAAGTTGAAGATTTCTTTTCAAGAAGACATATTGTGCTTAAAGTTTCAAAGTTCAAACAAAGACTCAAAGTGCAGATTTTTCTTTCAAGTCTGAATACAAAGGGGGAGAATGTTAGGACTGAAAATCAGTATTAATTGTATTCGTCTTGAAAGTTAAATATAGTCTATAATTGTAAAAGTCAGCGTGTTTGACTTTCTTATAGGAGTTTGACTTTGACTTGTCTTTAAATGTTTGACCATATAAATAGTAGGTGGTCTTTGTAATTGTAAAGTAGGAGAGCTCATTTGTAATATACTTTATGTAATAAGAGGTTTGACCAGTATTGTAAAGATCTTGGCTTTCTCTCTCTATATTCATATATGTGTTCTTGAATGCAATATCAGATCTGCCATATTGTGAAGATAAAATGAAGATTGATCAGTGATTTAGGGACTCACAAGAACCAATAACCTTGCTATGAAATATTTCAGCCCACAAAAGAAACAATGTTCAATCCAACTAGATAAAGATGAACAGATTCTGCAATTGATCTTCAAATAAAGAAAATTCAGACAGATTCTGCGAGTTATAAAACAATCAAATATTGAACAAGTCTGAATTAGAAATGAAGATCCAATCGAGATAAATCTGTCAAGCAATTTGTTCGAATGGAACAGCAAGCTATTTAGCCTAAGAGAACCTGTGTAGTTGCAGATGGATCTGGTAATGCAGTTGTTGTTGAAATAGAGATGAATTCTGTATGATCTTCAGCAGCCGTTAATTGGTTCACCATCAAAGAATATTTCCAAAATTGTTAAACCTGTGTAGGAATACGTAGATACAACTGTGGATTTAAACTGACAAGATTGAACAGCTATCCACTGTTGCTTTTGTTCCCTTCTCAGATTGTTGTCACAAATAGAGCTTGTGCTACTACTGCATTCACCAAGGCTGTTCTTTCTTAATCTCAAGGTTCTTTCTAATTGACTCTGCTTGTTCCTCCTTCACTCACTATAAGTAATATCTGCTGAAGTAGGCTTGAGGTTCAACAATTTCCCCTCTTTTGCTCGAAGATCATCCAAAATGTCGGGATCAAAACATGTTGCAAAACAAACCTTGTTGTTTCTTACTCGAACAGAAACAGGTGTCAGTACAGCAACTACACCATCGGGATTTTCCTCCTCTCAACTCACAGTCTTTGTTACTAAAATAGTTGACAAGTCATAAAACTCGTATTGAACAGAAAGTAACTGATCAATCACCACAACATATCCAACTGCTTCGACTGAGCTGATGGCCTGCCAGCTGCCCAAAATTTGCCACACAGCAAATTGCACAATCCAACACTAATCTGTCCAAAATCAAAACTAAGTCTGAATGAACCTTTACGCAATTTTGCTAATATCGACCAACCTGTGACCAAAAAAACAAACACTGAATTATTTAGACCTAAACCGAACAGGAATCAAACAAGTAGTGACCAAATCGTTCAAGCTGTTGTATTGCATGATGAACTTGTAATAAGATTTAAATTGACCAAAGAGTTCTTCAACTTAGGTCAAAAACAGTCGACCCTTTGTGTGATTTAGAAAATCCGATCAATCCAATCGAGCGATTTAGATGTCCGGAGAAGATGAGTGAGTGATTTACCTGAGCGATTTACAATCCGATCAATCCAGTAGAGCTATTCTTATTAAATCGTCACTTATCCGGTCACGAGTTAATCGAATCCGGACAAATATCCGGTCAAGGCTTCTACGATTTAGACCTTAATCCGCTCAAACTGAAAACCTTGAAATGAGATGAAATCGAATAGAACAGCAAACCTGTTGAGCGATTTAGACTTAAAAATTTCGAATGAAGGTTGACCGATAAACTAATCCGATCAAACCCTTTGAGTTTGAGCGATTTATGATGAAACGTTGAGCGATTTACAGATTCCTTGAGCGATGAAGATGATGAACCCGGATGAAGTTGTATGATAGAATGGACTTTAACACTATTTGGGCCTAAACCAAATGGGCCAAGAATTTGGGCGATTTAACAACTCTTAAACAATCAAAAATAAAAAAAAAAACAGATTAAAAACTATCAAAAACACAAAAACAAAAAAAAATATTAAAAATTGATCAAAACACTGACTTTTTAAGAAAATATTAAGAACACGAAAAAATTTAAAAACACAAAATCCGATTAAATCTTGGTATGTAATGATCAAATCACAAAAGTTTGTGAATAACAAAGATTCACAATTCAATTCCGAGCATTTTGATCACGATTTAAACACAAAAACACGAGATTTTTAAAAAAAATCAGATTAAACTCAAAAAAAAATTAAGAACACGAAGAACAAAAAAAAATTCAGAGAATAATCTTCAACAATTCTTCAAAATCTGATTTCTTCTTCTTCTAATTTCTTGCATTTCAGCTTTGATACCAATTGTGTGTCCCACTTCAATGATCAATCTTCATTAAGCTCCATAACAATGGCAGATTAAGATAAATCTTTAAGAACATTCATACGAGATTTGAGAGAGAAAGTCAGGATCTTCAAATGTGGTCAACTCTGATATTACGTAATGTGATTTATAAATGAGCTCTCTTTCATTTACAAAGACATTACCCTATTTATAGGGTCAAACCTCTAAACACAAGTCAAAGTCAAACCTGCCTAAAAAAAGTCAAACACGATGACTTTTACAATTATAGACAATATTTAACTTTCAAGACAAATACAATTTAATACTAATTTTCAGTCCTAACACCTATCACTAGACAATGTTTCTAGAATAGTAACCAGCCTATTGGCATTCCTAACAACAACATCAATATTCCACTTAGCACCACACACTTGTACAACTTTCTAATCTCTCGCTTCGCTGCAATGACAGCATCCGTGTTTCTCATCATTCGTTGATGGTGTGCTTCCATCACATCAGATAGATTGTTCAGAATGTGGTGATGATATCCCAGCCAGGTCTGATGAGTCTAAGTATCTGATGCAATTCTCTACACCCATTCTCGTTCAGCCAGGTTCATGGCCTGCGCATAGGATGCAGGCACTTCAGTCACTATTTGAGATAGCATGTGCCCCTGCTGTGGTCGTGATGGCTCTTCTCTTGCTCTAGGGGAATTCTCAAATGTCACTCGTCGAGGCAGTGGAATACTTTTCCTCGGTGTAACTCTAATCCTGGAACCATGATAAGTTTGTGGTGGGACATCGGTTACTGGTTCCGATGGGGGTAAGAAGGATGCTGGCGGGGAAACAGATGCTCCACTAGTTGTGGTGTCCTCTTGTTCATATGGATCTATCTCTTCATTGTGGGATGAGTTTCTTCTAGATCGGCGAACCGCGTAACCGGATTCGTCGGCCGAGTATTCACTAGGATCGTATGACGCCATAGTGATTCTACGACATTAATAATCTTAGTTACTAAATGTACCATCTAACGAATGCTTGGTGATCCAATTTGAAGCTTCTAAGCAAGACTTAAAGGTGGCAATCAAGCTAGAATTTCTATCTAGAAAGTCTTTGGTTGCACTACCAGAGCTTATAGTTACATGACCAGAGCCTCTGGTTACGTGACCAGGGCCTCTAGTTCATCTTACATAGGAAGGGATTTCTCATCCATCGGTCCTCTGGCAAACCAATGGAATTCTATTTCATTAATCGCTCGTTCAACATCCATACTTAGAATAATAATGGCTGTTGGATCTTAAATTCAGCTTTGATATTGATCTAATACTCTAGAAAAGCTCTTGAACAATGAAGTGCAGTGAAAGTAATAATGAGAGCAAAACAGAGTATTAAGAACACACAGTATTGATGAAGAAGATGAACATAGGAGAATAGCTTCAAAGGTTTTTCAATCAATTCAATTGAAAAATTAGAAGATTACAATACTGGAAGCTCCACAATTACAAAGGCCTTAGCCGCTATTTATACTAGTTCCTAACGACCATAGAGACCAGATCTTGATGCATGTCTTCATCTGAGCCGTCCAAATAAAGTCGATTAAGTCCTAGTCACATGAGAAGCACATGCAGCTAATAACCATTGAAAAACAGTTGGAACATAATCTTCACAGAAGACGAAATACGCAGACCCTCTGTGAGCCATCTCAGAGGCTCTGCTGTAATTGACTTGTATGTTCTTATTGATAGAGGACCATTTTCCAGAACCTCTGTGAGAGACATCAGAGGTTCTGTCACACTTTACTTGCTCTAATATAAGGCTTTTGTCGTTAGTCCTCTATTGTCTTCTGTGGAAGATATTCTTCTGTCAAGACTTGCAGAATACTTTTTCTATACTTTTACAAGAGATGAAAAATGAAGCTAACAATCTCCCCCTAAGTATGAAAAAGTAAATTTGGACAAATGGGTGAAAGAAATGACTAATGGAAAAAATACAAGAGGAGATTAAACTCATCCTCTGAAAAAGAA
>NW_020203097.1:0-3393 GCF_001531365.2 Cynara cardunculus var. scolymus | reverse complement strand
CCTTATATGCCCTCTTTGCACCTCTGTCACCACTAAGTTGAACACCCACTCGAGAGACTCTGTGGAATATTTGTGCGTCTCTTTTGGATCGAAGAACCTTAGAATTTCATCCTTGTCCAGGAACACAAACCCAAAGATGGGATTATGGACAATGGTGTTGGGATGAAATCTAAGCAGCCAACTTGGTCTGTTCCTTGGAGGAGAAGTTTTTAGATCTGGCTGGGCCAACCTCATAGCGATGTCGAAATCTTTCTGGCTGTAGAATTTGACTTGAGCGCGCATTACCTCAATCAGCCTTCTGAGGGAAATCGAATATATTGACCTCCTCTCCATATATTTGTTCAAGATCTTGTGTAAGAATATTAGGTCAAATACACAGAGGTTATGGAGGTCAGCATCTGTGAAAGTATATAGGTTGCCATCAGCCCTTTTTACCACATACTGAGTGTATAGCACGGTCTTCTTTAGCATAGTGCGCGGAGAAATGGTTTTGAGTGAAGTGATCACATGCTCCAAGAAGACCTGCTCTGGTGGCCTTGTGAGTTTTGAGAAGTGGAACTTTGCAATGGCAGAGGGCATTCCTGTAAGCTCTGGGTCATAAGGGGGCTCTATGTCTGAGGATGAGTAACGCCACCGCAGAATCTCCTCAACAGTGGTTACGGGCTCTGTGCGCACCCTTTGTGTAGGAATATTGTTCATGGATTCAAAGATCTCAGATACCCTCCCCACCATGGCAGACTCTGGCGTTCTAGATTCTTCTTCGAGTATAGGCCTCTTGGTAGACCCCTCTGGTAGGATTGGCTTGACAGTTCCTACCAGAGCGTCAAACGTACCCGTGGATGTTTCTTCTGGTATTTTTACAAGTTTGGAAGAAGATCCTTCTCCAAGTCTAGGGATGGAGGCTCTGCCCTTTTTCGCCTGTGCCTCTAACAAAGAAGCCTTTAGTGCTCGAACACGATCAGGATCATCATATTCTTCTTCATTGATCTCCTCCAGCGTGTCAGAGCTTGACCCCTTCTGTGGCGACTCCTCTACTGCTTTACCCTTGCCTTTCCCTTTAGGCTCTGGAGATTTGTCTTTTGAGAATAGGACAGCAGTAGAGTCCACTATTTTTAGTGGTTTGGCAGAGGTTCTCTTCTTTGGTTCTGTCTTTTTCTCCCCCTCATGACGATCAGGATCATTGCCTCCCTGATCATCACGGATTTGAGTGACTTTTGTCTTGCATGTAGTGAGGGGAGCCTTCTTCAAACGCCTTAGAGCTTTGGAAGCCGCCTTCTCCATCTTTTCAATGACCATCTTAGCATTCACAGAGGCATTGTTGATGTCCATCTCTGTGGCCCATTTCATTTTAGAGATGCAACGATAGATCTCATTTATGAAGTTGTTACCTTCTGTGACGAGTTTCTTTGTGCAGTCTCTTATTGATTCGTTGGTTGCTCGGGCTTCCTTGAGAAAATGGTCGTTGTATTTCTGCACTATCTCTCCAAGGGATTCAACCATTGCATCTAGCTCTCTGCGAGTGGCTAGATGGTTAATGTTAGCCCTGGAGGATGAAGACTCGATGCCATAAGTGACCGCAGAGGAGACCATCTCTTTGACCTCATTCTTGAAGGCAGAGTAGTCCGTATAGCCGGCGAAAATAAAGTCTGTAGCATATTGGGCGGCAACCTCTGTTAATTCTGTTTTAAGCGTGTGGATTGAAGAGGGGTTGAGAGACAGTGCGTTGAAGGCTTCTGTTAGATCATCTTTTTTGCGGACAGAGCTCTGAAGGGTTGATAAGGTCGCCTTGATCTTAGAAGTTGTGGAAGTCAACTCCTTCAGAGCCTCTGTCGTCGGAGAGGAGGTGAACAAGCTTTCCAACTCATCCAACATCTGGAATACCGTTGTGACGAAGGTTTGCAACTCCTCCTTCGTCACATAGGTACTCGGGGAACCAAGATCACCAACACATGGTGACCTAGTAGCCTCGGAGTGTAAGGCGCCCTCAGTGACTTGTTTGTCGATGTCAGCTCGGGGACTTCCACCGGATCCTCGAACATCTCCAATTGGAGAGCCTACCAGTGTTCTGTCGATGTCGTGCCTAGTAGGTTCAGAGCCTAACTTGGTAGAGGGATCGAGTGGAGACCTTGGGCGTTCTAGACCCGCGGTCTCTGTGAATCTCTCGTATGCCTCTTAAGCATAACTTGGTTGTTCACTCTCTTGTGGAGGGGCAACGAATGCCTCTTTTGGTGGTGACGAGTCCTTGGGCAAATAGACTCTTATTGTAAAACCACCATCCTTTTGAGAGGATGTTGGAGTAGATTGAGGTTCCCGATCTGTGCATTCGACAGAGGACGAAAGAATGTCCTCTATGAGGTTTGCTGGTTTAGGGCTTAGCGTGTGCACGCTTTTTTCAATAGGGGTTCCCTCTAGAACAGGGTCCCTAGTAATGTGAGTTGCACTAGGAAGGGGGCTTGGGTGTGTGCCTTCGGCATCTTTTTCGCCCTCATCTAATTCCAATTCTTCTTCTTCGTCGTYTAGAACGACTTCTGTCCCCAAATCTGCCACCTCTGTGGGCGCTTTAAACCTTTGTTGGAGGTTGAAGATTACATCGTGAATTTGCTCTGTTGGGGACACTACTTGAACAGTCTTACGCAACCTTCTGTGCTTAGGAGCAGCCTCTGCTGGGCTTTCTTGGATTTCAGCCTCTGTGACGTCAACCTCTGTGGGTTGGGCCTTCTTTGATTTCTTCTTTTTCGGTTTTGGCAGAGGACTGCTTGGACCCTCTTCTTCTGCGGGTCTCTTCTTCCCTTTCCTTTTCTCAGAAGAGTCGACATCCTTCTGAGTCTTCTTTGTCTTCTTTTGCTTTTGTGGGGGACTAACTACCTTCGGTCTTTCCTCACTCATCTCCCTAGCCTCTGCAGGCTCCTCCCTTCTTCCCTCAACCSTCATTTTTTGCACTCTCTCTCCTATGAGGATACCTATGCGTGGATGGGTTTCAGGGACCGGTTCTGGCCGCTTGTATCCACGTCTGTACGCTTTCCTATATTCTCTGCTAAGGTATTTGAGCATGGCTTTTGATAGTGGCCTTGGGCTTCTGTACCCTAGCTCATGCTCTGTGGGGTGGAACTCCTTCATTGGATACAATCGTGCGTTTGGCTCTGCAGAGGGCAGCTTCTCTGCTATCATATCTCCAAATACCAAGCCAAAGAACCTCTTTAGGATTAAGTTTGGATGATTGAGGTCCTCTTTGGCTTTCTTCTGTGCCTTCACCTTTGACTTCTCACCCCTTTGAGTATCTCACTTCTTTTTTATTAAGCCCACCATGTCATCGAAGATAAGTTGCGCATAATCAAGGGGCAGTTTGAAGTAGATTTCATATACAATGGAAAGCATGGCATGTGAAGCTTGGTC
>NW_020203096.1:18402-24048 GCF_001531365.2 Cynara cardunculus var. scolymus | reverse complement strand
AGTCTTCTGAACAAACAGCAGATATTTTGACAAAAGCTCTTGGTGTTAATCAACACAATTATATGTGTTCAAAGTTAAAGATGATAGATCTTTTTAAACGTCAAGATTGAGGGCGGGTGTTGAAAGTTATTATACAATTTCAATCTTGACTAACTAATGTCTTTTATTTGTTAGGTATTTACAAATATGGGCTGAAAATACACAAAGAGTAAAGTGTCTGCTGGTAGATATGTTAGAGGACTGCGCCTCAAGCTTTGGGAATCTTAAAGGGTAGCGGAGCAACAATTGGGTACTACAAGGACTATTCTTGCCTTTTCTAACTTCATATATAAAGAAGATGGAGCCTGTTCACCTAGCCAACAGTATTCATTTTTTCCACATTCTCTAAACAATTCACTCACAAGAACTCTCTCTCTCTCTCAGTTTCTTCTTCATCAAGATTAACCAGATCTATCTTAGATCTTCTTCATCGCACAATACTGAGTTAGTGTTTCTTGTTATTTTCATTAGAGTTTGTATCATAAATAGTTTGTACAGTTTATTTTAAATCTATATTTGTGTTTACTGCATTAATAAAATAGGTTGTTATCTTTCAAGTTAAATGAATCTGTAAATTCTAATAGACTCCCAGCAAAGGAAACCAGGTACATCGACTGCGACTATCTCTGCGTACAATTTTATGCATTTGCTCCTCTTTCTCTATCTCAATTTCATGTTGCCTAAGACAAATCAACGAATTACACCATTTTTTTACGAGACTCGTGATCACTGTATGTATTGGGAACTTGATAAGCAACAACTAGAAACAACATGGATGTATATAAACCTTGGATGCCAAGCATGTTACTTGCTTCCCTTCCACCGTTTTATCTCTCTTTTATCATGCCAAACCGTTGATTTCGTTGTGTTTATAATTGATGGATTTGAAGTTCTTTGAATTGGGTTTCATTCATTTTGTTCTATTTTTCCATATTTTAAGTTAAAAAAAGTATCATTATTGTGTATAATTTGATTTGGAGGTTATATTTCATTTTGAAAGGATCATATATGACAATTTAACATGCACATAAGGTGTTCGATAAAATGCCTCATTGATATCTTGTTTAAGCATGAATTAATATCTTGTTTAAGCATGAATTAATATCCTCATGCATAAAGTAATAGGAGAAAGCCCGATGCATAAATGAATTGTTGGTTTTCTTCTAAAAGCACCTTTGGGATTGCTTATAAAAACAATTTATTGATTTATTCCACTGTGACCCCGGTAATAAACACTTTTGAGTGTTTGGATAAACAACTTATACTCGTGCCAAACCGGTAATAAGGAGTTTTTGAAGAAATTAAACCCTTGTGACTTACAATAAGTTGAGAATTACTTTTATAGAAAAAACATAAGTTGTTTCAAATAAGCAATCCCAAACACCCCTTAATCAACATCCAAATGTTATCTTCAATAAAAGATCATTCTCATTGAGGACGTGACCTACAACGAGCCTCTAGGCCTATTATTCATACAACACTCATTTGTTCTGGTATATCTCAAACAGACCCCTTTCCTCTACTTCATAATCTGATGATCCATTTGCATGACTCACCGGCGTCAAATGAGGAGTCGTAGTTGTCAACTATGTCGTTAAAGTAGGCAGAGGAAACGTGGAAGCCTATGAAGTGAATGACAGCAGATGATGGAGAGAATCTAGCCCTGGCTTGTTAACTCTGATGGCGTCTGTTAGTTGAACAACCTTGGAAGCATTAGGGTTGGGTACACAACCAAGGGGAAGAAGACAATCCACCATCAGATTTCTACTGCCTTGCTGTTATCCCCACCACTTCACTGACAGGTTTTTTTCTTCTGGCAAGATCCAAAAACCAAACAATTAATGATTTAAGCAAAATGGGCATTTGAATAATTTAACTATGGGTTTAGATCTCAGACTACTCAAATCTACCCTGGCATAGCTGTTGATGAATACCAGGTGTTTGATGTTATGTCTCAGAGATAGAGAACTCAATTCAGTCTTGGCATAGTGTTAAATTAAAACTCGAGAATCATATAACTGTCATATCTGCTTCTGGGTTCTCAATTTTATCAGCTACATTCTTATCGAACTTGTTCAAATTCAAAACTGTGTGGACTGTAAAACTCTTCTTCGAAAACATTGATAACTGCCTTAATTTATCGCAGGTGCTAAAAGTTGGTAATAATGTTCATATCAGTTTCATGTTATATGGAACTATCGGTTTCAAATCATCTATTTCTTCCGTTCTTTGAAATGGGATGTATGAGCTAATTAGAGTTGCAGCACGGTTGAACGGTTGAATCCATGTCTAATTGATGTGGTTTGCAGGTTGACGATGGTTAGTTTGGTCAAATTCTGTACTAAACGAACCATAACAACTGTTTTTAAGATAATTAGACATCACCATTTCAACACGGACCGAGCTCTCAAAATTCCAGACGCATTTGCTTCAGTTAATGGTGGTGGTCGAAACATTGTGGCTGTTTTCTGGGACTTGGACAACAAACCTCCGAGATCAATACCTCCATTTGATGCTGCAATTAGGCTGAAAAAGGCTGCTGAATCATTTGGGGATGTTCGGTTCAAGATAGCTTATGCTAATCAACGTTCTTTTGATTACATTCCTCCTGCAGTTAGGGTTCATAGGAAAGATAGGAAAGCATTAAATCAGCTTGAAAATAAGGGTGTTGTTAAACCAGCTGATCCATATATATGTCGTGTCTGTGGTAGGAAGTTCTATAACAATGAGAGGCTTATCAACCATTTCAATCAAATTCACGAGCGTGAACACATGAAACGAGTGGCCCAGATTGCATCAGCCAGGGGCAGTCAGAGGGTCAAATTAGTGGGGAAGTATTCCATGAAAATGGAAAAGTATAGCAATGCTGCAAGAGATATTTTAACTCCAAAAGTTGGGTATGGATTAGGAGACGAGTTAAAACGAGCAGGATATTGGGTTAGTACTGTTTCAAATAAACCACAGGCTGCAGATATTGCGTTAAAAAACCACATTGTGGATCTGATGGATAAGCGGCAGATGGAGTGTTTGATTCTTGTTTCAGATGACTCCGATTTTGTGGAGGTTCTAAAAGAGGCAAGATTGCGATGCTTGAAAACAGTGGTTGTGGGTGATGCCGATGGTGGGTCTCTTAAGCGGGTTTCCGATGCTGCTTATTCGTGGGAGGAGATCATCATGGGAAAGGCTAAGAAAGAAGCAGTATCTGTTGTATGCCGGTGGAAAGATCGCGATATTTTAAGAAGGTTGGAATGGACATATGATTATAAAACGGAGAGGAGATTATACAGTTCGTGTTCTGACGATGACGAACAGATTGACGATTTGGATACAAGTAATTTAGGTTTTGGGGAAGATCATGGAATTAAAACGGATAGAAATCGTGCTTGGTGGAAGCTCGAGTCAGATTCGGATGCTGCATCTTCCTAATCGTATGCATGATCTTTGAAGGGTGCATTTGATACGTAGACAAAACTGGACAGGACTGGATTGAACAGCAGCAAGGTTGGTGGGTAAAAAAAATATGTAAGTGTTTAAGATTTTAATTTGACATGGATATTTTAGTAATTTACTAAACCTGTTACATCTATAATAGTATATATTATATGACAAAGGATCGTGTGAGAATAGAAGTTAAGGTAAAAAGCGTAAGAAGATATCTGGAACCTTGATTATTTTTGCGCTTCTCACACGAATTAATCCGGTACATCTTGGTGCACCGTATTAGTTATGATTTTTAATTAGAATTGATTCAAGGATGGAGATTCTTTTTTACCTTTATCACTATAACTTCTATTCTAACAAAACCAAACCTTATATTACATGTACTTCAAAAAAGGAAAAAGTAGGACTTTGAGACAAGTTAAAATAATAATGGACACGCTTATTTTAAGAACAAAGGAAGTAATTAATTTTTTTTTATTAACCTGGATATTCAACCCGCTATGCGAGCCGACTAATTTCAAAACGACCACCTACTTTATAGATAGTGTAGAATCACCGTATTTGAACCTCCGTGGTCACACGAGGAGTCAAACATAAAGCCAAAAGCTCTACTTTTTTCCCGTGAACAATTCGAGTGGACCACTTGTGATTGATTGCTACTCACTACTCATTGTGTATATAAAAACATATATCTTCATTATATAGAGAGAGAATGTGTTTTGGTAGAAAAACCTCTAGAAAAATAAAATCAAAACTAAGGAATAACTTATTAACCGTTTAATAGTACGATATCCATATGTACATACAAGTAATTGAAAACATTTTTTGGTTAAAATTTAACTATACATCTCTAAAACTATGTGTTTATTGGTTTTATGCACATGTGCATGCAACCCACAAAATGAAGATGATGAGCATGACGACTTATTCATATGTACATATTGCATACAACCCAGAACATGAAGACGAATATGACGATGCACTCACATGTGTATGCAGTTTGGAGCATGAAATACGATGATATGATGATCCATCCACATGTGCATGGAACTCTAAACATGAAAAACATTGAATATGATGACACATTTACATGTGTATGCACCCAAAAATTGAAAACGATGAATATAACGACTTATTCATTTGTGCATGTAGCCGAAAAATTGGAAGAGGTGATACAATTATTTATTTACATGTGCATGCAACCCAACATGTGAATGACATTGAATATGATTACGCATCTATATATGCATGCAACCTAGAAATTGAAACAGGGTGAATACGATGACTTATTCGCATGTGAATACAACCGGAAAAAGTAAATGTTGTGAAATATTTTTTTATGTAGATTGTGGAATAACTTTTGTTTGATTTCCCATAATTTAGATAACTTTTAAATAATAAAGAATTTATGTTAATGAATAATGACTACCCAATTGGTGAAATGTATCAAAACCATTAAATTCATAATTTTTAAAGAGAATATGAATTGTTTTTAAAAATCCGTAAAGGGTTACATATGGTAAACGATATTTATGGAATTAATAATTTAAAAAAAATCAATGTTATTCCTAAAATATGAATATGGAAAAAAGACGCAAATACCCTTGGTTTCTAAGTTTGTAACATTCGTATGGTTTGCATTTTGAAGGAGTCTCTCTCTCTCTCTCTCTCTCTCTATATATATATATATATATATATATATATATGGGGTAAGGTTCAGGGGAAAACCGTAAAAAATGAAAAACAAAGAAATACATTGATAATCGTTTATCTGAACAGTATGCACATATGTATACAAGTAAACTTGTAAGCAATTTGTCTGGTATGCACATGTGCATAACATGCAAACCTGCATAAAAACCAATAAACAACTTCAATTATTTGTATGTACATGTGCATACTATCCAGATGAATGATTATCCCTTAATTTTTCAATTTTTTTGAGATCCCCCCTCTTTCTCTCTCTCTCTCTCTATACATACATACATATATATATATATACATACATATATATACATACAGGGGAGCGATCAAATGCAAACCACTCAATTTGTACAAACCGTGCAAACCGTATTCAACCAATCATAATTTTTCATTTTGTTCATTTTTTTGTAATTATGAGAGGTTGATTAATCATTTTTATTGTGGAGGGTGTTAATCATAGAT
>NW_020203096.1:14864-17987 GCF_001531365.2 Cynara cardunculus var. scolymus | reverse complement strand
AAAATCCTATTTTTACGATATTTAAGATTTTCATATAATTTAATTTTTTATTTAAAAAAATATTTTTTATTTAATGCATTTAAAATAAGCGTATACAATTTTCATTTAACGCATTCATTTTTTTTAATTTAAAGCAACATTTAAAAAAATTACAGTTTTCGTCAAAATCACATATGGTTCACAATTAATCATTATTTTTTTTCAAAATGTTTTTCTAATCATATATGATTTAAAGCTTAAAAAACAATAATTCAAATTAAACATTGAACAGAAAAATAATGAAAACAGAATCACACGTAATGTGTAGCGAAACACATTTAAAATGTATAATATCACATGTGCTTCAAAATGTAATTCATAATTTACACATATCACATTTAATGTTGTAGATAACTTACATTTGTTTTTCACCATAATCAATTATATGTGTGTGTATATATATGTATATATGTGTGTGTGTGTGTATAGACGAAGGATTGTGTGAGAAAAAAGAGTTAATTGATATTTGACTCTCATTTCCCTTTCAGCATCATAAGTTCATAAGAATTTAACTGCTCAATGAGATTATTCAAAACACTAACATACACAAGTAGATGAGCGTTCAAATAAAAACCACTCAATTTATATAAATCGTGAAAACCACATTCAACCAATCATAATTTTTCATTTTGTTCATTTTTTTTTGTAATTATGAGATGTTGATTAACTTTTTTTATTGTGGAGGGTGTTAATCATGAATATTATCTTTTCATTATTTTAATTTTAGAGAAATAAATGAAACAATTTCATTAAATATTATATGAAACAATTTCATAACCATATATGAAACAAATTCATCAAAAAAAGTATTATCTAAAACAAATTCACAAAATTAAACAATTTCATGAATTTTTTTATAAGATTAAACAATGAAATCAACGTATAAGAGTGGTTTGTACGGTTTGTACAAATTAGGATGATTTTCATTTGATCACTCATCTACACAAGTATGTATATATATATATATATATATATATACATACATATGTCACTTTAAGACACGTCTTGAAAAACGTCATGACCCCACCGTAATCCATAAGACATGAGGTTTGACCTCGTTTTCACGTCATGTCTCATATCATTTAGAACCTTAATTAAAAAGCAGGTCATTAAGCAATTTCATTTACAATGCCTAATTTATATTATAAGCTTTAATCCATATAAAATTAAGTTATATCAAACAACATCCCCTCAGTATCAAATGTGAGTGATTTTTGTTAAGAAGATATAATTCAACAACAGCTATGAACAACGTCCAAATTATTGTTGGTGCAGACGAATAAATAAATCTATACTATATTATAAAGTATTGACAAAAACTCTTAAAAACCATTTTTTATGCATGAAGTACTGTTTATTAATACATATTACTTAAAATTCAAAATTATAAGTAAATTGTGTGTAAGTACAACTTATTAAGCTCCATGTGTTAAATTCGTGTAACTAACTGTAGATAAATATAATCAAATACAAAAAAAAAATTCTTATTTTGAATATAAAATCTAAAATATAATTAGGATAATTATTGAGTTTTAAGAGAATATTTAGTTATTATCTTTATAAAAATTATATTATTAAATCAAATTTTAAATTACTTCATCATTAAACCTAAATTAAATTATATTAAGAAAAATGAATTAAAAAAATATACAAAAAATGAGATATTTTATATATTTTGTAATTTTTATGATATCATCAAATTTATATTTTATTAAGAAAAACATTATTGTTTGCTTAAAACTACATAAATTCATATTATAGCATCGACATAGACCAAAAATAAAATAAAATATTAAAATCGAGATATATCTTGCTATATTATACAAGTATCTTTCTAGTAATATTAAATATAACAACCGGAGAAATAATAATTTTATCTTTTAAAAAATGAAAAAAGTGGTATCACTTTCGGCTAATTATAATCTATTTAAATATATATATCTATTTATTGTTTGATAAGAATAACCGAAAAGACATCTTTTTAATGATTTAATTCTTACAGAAAATGTAAACAAAAAAGTGTTAAAAAAGGGGTAGTTGATGTCATTCCATAATTAAGTGGATGCCACAAGACAAACCATTATCTTAATAATAATATTTCAATAATTTATTCTAAATATTTATTTTTTTATTTGTAAAAGATGCAAACGAACACATATAAACATAAACAGTAAACGAACGGAAATCTTTGTAAACAAATACGAACAAAGGTTTGTTTATGTTTGTTCATTTAACTTAACCGAACAAACAAACAGTAAACGAACAAAAATCTTTGTGTTCGTGTTCGTTCGTTTAGAAATCAGGTTTGTTCGTTTATGTTCGTTCGTTAACATGTTAAACGAACGAACATAAACGAAAGAGCCAAACGAAAAAAACAAGCCTAAACAAATATAAACGAGCATATAAGGTTTCATCTGGAGACTAAGATTTTGAAAGAAAAGCGAAAAGGTATTATAAACATTTATTTTGAAACATAAAATAAAGTATTAACGATATACATGTTTCACTACATATAAACATATAGAAATGTAAAGAAATTGGTTGTTTTCCGTATACCTAATTTTGTTATCCAATAATGCCCATCAACATTAAATACATCATACCAAAAGGCCTTTGACTTAGCGGTATACGAGTCATTGGCCTTCTAAAAAGTCAATGGTTCAAACCTCACCAAAAATGAAGAGGATGTATGAGTTTATTTGTTCTATTCACAGTATATAAATATTATATACTTAAAAAAAACTATTAAATACATCATACATCCACCTATGCCAGCAAATACGAACAATATTCTTTTACCATATTTCGAGTAGATTTAAAATGTGGTCCATCAACCAAAATCATGGCGACAAATTAGCAAATTTCTCACATGGGTGCAACACGGGACACAAGCCAAACCATAATTAACGACTTGATTACTGTATCTATATCTATACTATCTTATAAAGCATTTAGCTAAAACTCTTAAAAACTCTTAAAAACTCTTAAAACTCTTAAAACTCTTAAACCCGTTCATCCTTATCCGATTTCAGCCCTATCCGATTTCATCCCATATCTGAATTCGTGTAACTAACTGCAGATAAA